>NC_037681.1:3046626-3308417 GCF_003255815.1 Theropithecus gelada
CTCAGATTTGGTCCAGCTCTCTTTTTTCATAAAAATACTTTGCAATTTTTTAAAATTTTACTTTCCAAAAGGACAATTTTGGGGAATACGTTATACTTCTGTATTTCTTTATACTATGTATCTGTTTATGAAAAAATATGCGATATATGTTTATATATAAAGAGAACTCTGATTGCTAGTATAAGGTATAGTTTTAAACTTTAATAAATTGAACGTGAACATTGAAAATGAACACCAGGTGCAACACCTGAAGGCTCCTTTCTTACCACAGTCCCTGAGAGTGATAAAGCTCAGGACCCTCTTCCATGTTCCCCTGGGCTGAGAGCAGAGAGCTGCCCGTTGCTGAGGATGATGAGTGACCTGATGTAGGGTGTGTGGAATCACAGAGCAGCAGATGCCCAGGAGATGGATAGTGAGTCTGGGCTCTGAATGGAGAGAAGTTTTTTCTCCAGAGCTCAGCATAGACAACTCCTCTTCTGGTCATTTCCATCACAGAAAGCAGCACAGGTGGCTCAGAGGCTGCATGGTCACGGATGAAGACCCTCCAAGGCTCATTTCCAACTTCCCCTCTGGCTGGGGTGATGTGGGATCTCTGCCCAGCTTTCATGGCTCACCAGCTGCTGGGACTCTGTTGACAATGGTCTGTGTCTACTCCATGCACAAGCTTCTCAATATTTGACATTTTACTTTCTGGTCTCCAGTAACCATGACCTGCCAACCATGATCCTTCCACAGAGATTCATGGAGTAGGGCCAGAACCATGAGTTCAGCAATGTGCTGGGCCAGGTACACAAGAGAAACAAGACATGGCCAGCTGAGGTATGAAGTGAGGATGAATTTGCATCATGAATTCAGAGTAGGAGGTGGGAGAAAACATCCTGACATGCGCCAGGCAGTGATGCCCACAAGATACACTAGAGGTGTCCATAAAGGAGGTGGGAAGAGGATGTGAGGCAAAGAGGGGATGTGAATTCAGAGGTGTCCCCCAGCCTGGTTCCTTCAGAAGATTTCAGACCCTTAGCAGCTCCTGTGCAGAGCCGTTGCTAGGGAAGATTTGTGCATGACAGGGGACAGGAAGAGGGAGCACCTACTTCTGAAGTCATCTTGGTTGCTGATGGCCAGAGTGACATCTGTTCAGTCCCACTGCCCTTGACCCAGGAAGGGATCATGTCCAGCAGGGCAGCAGAAGCCTGCAGGAGCTCAGAGCCAGGCCTGATTTTTGCTGGTGCCAGACTAGGATGCTGTTAATACTCCAGCCAGCCCTGCAGGTGACAGTGACCCTCTCACTTGGGACACAGGGTGGGGGATGGAGATGGCATCCACACAACATGCTGACTATTATCCAAGTGGGGAACAAACATGCAGATCCCCAGATATTAACACGAAACAAGCAGTTCATTCAATTTGATGCAATTCTGATCAGAAAACGAAAGAGCAGGCTAACAACTTCATCATCAAAGAAATGTTCATGTTTAACACAAACTGTCTGAGGATGAAGCGTCAGTTCCCCTTCCTCACCAGGCAGTCAGAACAGAAGGCGGAAGAGAAGAAAAGATGGGTCCCAGAGTCCACAAGATGCCTTCTGAGGCTGATCCTGCTCAGATAAGGTGGGGGCAGTAGATTGTCTGCTGGGACTGCCACACCAATATTCCCTGGGCTGCATGGCTTAAAGGAAGGACATTTACTTCTAACAGTTTGGAAGGCTGGGAAGTCCAAGATAAAGATCCAGAAAGATCTACTTTCTGCTAAGGACCCTCCCTGTGATTTTCAGTTGCCACCTTCTGTCCATGTCCTCACATGGCCTTTCCTCACTGCATGCATGGAGGTTGGGGGTGGAGGAGAGCTCAATGGGGTCTCTTTTTTATAAAGATACTAATCTTATTGAATCAGGGCCCTACTCTTATCATCTCCTTTAACCCTAATTACCGCCCTATATGCTTTATCTTCACATGCAGCTATACTGGAGGTTAGAGATTCAAGACAAGAATTTCCGAAGCACAATTCGGTCCATAGCAGGTAGGCTTTGGGGACACAGCCAAGGCGGGCATGAAGGCAAGGCTGGGCTTCTAGTCTCAGAGCACAGAGCACAGAGGTGGTTCCCATAACTCAGGACACTGGCAACTCCTCCCAGGTACTCTAGGTAACACAGAGACCACATTCCAGCCTTAGGGGCTATTGATAATGAAACATTATCACTCCTAAGCTCTCCCAGTATTTCTATGATCAGGCTTCTGTCTTAGGGTTATTAGGGGGTTTGTCTACCATCTAGTGTCAGGATTGTGGCTTAGCATCTTCTATAGGTTCACAGATGCTGAATCCCAATGAGTCTTGACTGTGAGTCTTTTCATGGATATTAATGAAGGGCATCCTAGGCCAGATTCATCCATCACTAGGCCATATTCATAAAATAATTTCTCTTGTCAGTAAACTAGTTACATAGTTGAGGACAAAAGATATTCAGAAAAGTTATTTGTCAGAAAAATATTATGAGCTAGATTCTATGACTCATGTGAGATGCCAAAGGTTTTGGAAAAGAGATGATGGGCCACGAGGAATCCTGCAGGACATAATGGTAGGGGTGGGAATGGGAAGCACAGGGTGCTGTTCTGGAACTGTCATCCCAGTCTCCTTCCTCCCATCCAAGAAACCCTTTCAGGGCAGCTCTGAGGACCACTGCAGCTAAAGAGGTGAAAGGGGGATCTTTCAGACGCCCCATTGTCCGCAGCCATTGAGCCTGCATCAGGATCACCTCTACTTGTATTTCTAGAATACCTGAGGTGTTTATCCAGGTACAGCAGACAGTGTTGGGTGTTGGTAATTACATGGAATATCCATTATGTTTCATGAGAACGTGCCCATTGTCATGTTGATTGGGCAGTGAGGTTGTTTCTTGATCAAAGTGAAGTCTCATGGAATATCCAAAAATGTGACATGAATTCCTCTCGAAAGTGGCCATGATAGCCCCAGCATCTAATTGTTTGACATATATTTAAGTGTCCAAGAAGCAAGCTATTGCCATAGTCCTTTTCCCTGCGCAGGGGATCCTTTAATAGTTCAGTCACTCGGTTGCTATTTTCCTGACCAGGTGACTGGGTTGTTGACAATGGCCCATGATTTAGTGGAAATGAGTAAAATATAGTGTAGGGGCAGCCTGCGTGGCTACTGTCATTGCATGTAGTGTGGCCCATTGGGTAGAATGTCCATGTTCAGTGTCAGTCAAAAGACGCCATCCCCTGGCTGGATGGTGGCCACACCCAGGGGACCCACTGGTGTCTGTTTCGTACAATCATCAGGGCTCCATGCCATACTGACACAGGCATGTCTCTGAATCTTTGGCTCATTGTGGCCAAAGGAGAAGCTAAATTGTCCCCTATGGGTCATTTGTTTCCTTCTAGGAAGCTTGTCATTTGTTTACGGCATTCATTCATTTGCACATGGATCCTGTGGGAACTGGGTTAGGGCAAATTCTGACGGCATCATTTCCATTTAATAATTTGGATCTGTTGGGCCTGTCCAACTTTATTGATTGTGTTTGTAGGCAACAAAGTGAGAATGGGTAGTTAAGTTAGCAGTGTCATGCCTGATGCTCTAGCTCTTAGACACTCAGACCCTATCAGTTTCCTACAGCAAGCAAGGAGTGGCCTTTCAAAAGAGGCACAACCGGTGTCTGCTGTTGACACAGGCTTCAGTCAGCATGCATAGTAATAGTGAACACCTGGATTTCCATCAAGGAAACAGGCTCTAAAGGTTTTAAAGAAGTGCCTCAGTCATGCCTTGTTGAACAGATTCCAAGGGTACCATTGCAAAGGGCCTCGTTCAAGGATGGCAATTTTCTTCGTGATTTTGACTAATGTGACCAAAAGAACATGCAGGTAAGTTTTCTACCATCCCCAGTACCCAAAAATACCTACTAGCTTGTGGGTCTCCTTCTTATTAGTGGATGCCACCAGGACCAACAACAATTAATTATACCTGGAATATCTCCTCATAACTATACCTTGGATACCTCCTCGGTTTCCTGTTCAGGTGGCCTTGACATTCATCCTTCAACAGTCCGTCGTTGGTCTGCCAAAGTGGGTCGTTCCATTGTGACACCAGGCTTTGTGACATTTCCATCTTATTGTACCAACTATTAAATTAACTAGGTAGTGTTCCAATCTCTGTTGAATATGCAGTCTTGCTTTTGCTGAATAAGGTTCTGGGGCTTGGGAAGCTTAGGAGGCAGGTAGGAGTGGATATGCCCCACTGCCATGCCTTGAATACTTAGCTATGAGTGGGGATAGCCCCTCAGGCAGCAGTGATGTTCTGTGGCACAGCAGCAAAATGTCAGTACCTTTATTGCACTCAGCAGTGAGAACCATGGTTACCAGCACCCAACATGGCCCAAAGGGAATGGTCCACATGCAGATCAGGACGTGAGCACATACTCATCACGGGGTCCTCATTTGTCTGGACACCTTCTGATGTCATCAGTTTAATTTTTTCTGATGGGACCTGGAAATATTTTCAGGTGGATTACAGCATATAAAAATCCCAGAGAAGTCTGAATTCCTTTTTTTCACCTTTCACCTTGAGAGGAAAATAGGGCCAGTAGCCTCTGGTGGAGACCTTGGCCCTATTCCTAACTGTGCCGTTCAGACAAAGACATTTGGTCTGTAATGTGGCTTAACCAAACAATTACACCAACTGGGATGCACAAAACTTTCCTGGCCTTTTTCCATGTCTCTTTTATAGAGAGTGAGCCTCCTTTTCTGTGAAGGCCCTTTTTGTTGATTTTGGTTCCTTCCTAGATGCTTCAGGGACCACTGAGAGTATCTTTCTTGTTTCATTTTGAGTGATTCAGGGTCCATCTGATTACCCATGTCCTGTGCTCTCTGGCCCTAGGAATGAGCAGTCATACAACTGTCTAACAACTAGAGAACTGTGTACCCCATTCCTATTTCCACATTCTTTTCTCTCTGTCTCAATTCATAAGCCAGCTGATCCTTATTAATGGGAGGAGGACAAATGTCCCATTTATCCTCTCTCTTCATTAAACATCCATCTGCATGTCCAGCCCTTGCATCCCCAGGCTGATGTCTCTGTCCTGGGCCAGATGCTGGAGAATATTTTTCCTCCAACTTTACCAATAAGCCATAGTTCTCTCAGATCAAACCTACTCACTGCACCAATTTTGCCAAGAAAGTTTGCTGTGCACAGGTCACCAACTTACCCAAATCTAGTGAGACAGAACACCGATGCACAACCAGTTACATAAAGTGAATTATTACTTACAGAGAGTCAGCATGAGAGAGCACAAAGCTCCCTGGGCCTGATTGACTCTAGGCCATGCATACCCACAAGGACTGCAGCTGAGGGGCCCTGGAATGCAGCCCACCTTGGGTTTTATGTCTTGGGATCACATGACACACTGAACTAGTGTTGAAGGAATTACTGTTTCCTGTAGGGACAGAAACAGAACCCAGGCTATATTGGCCAATCTTGCCCTATCTCAGAATATTACATTTCCAGAACATTCTACAGTTATTCCTGAAAATTACAAGCAAGAAAGGGAAGGAGACTGGGTTGATTCATGACTAAATGGAAACTGTTCTGCAAATACCAAAGTGAAATCATAACTCAGTATTTTTGTGACTGAGTTATTTCACTTAGTGTAATGTCCTCTAGTTTCATGCATGTTGTAGCATGTGTCAGAATTTCACTCAATAATATTCTATTGTATGCATATACCACATTTGGATTACCAGTTCTCTCCTTTGTGAAGATGTGAGTTGCTTCTACCTTTTGGCTATTATGAATAATTCGGTTCTGAATATGGGTAGACTACTATCTTCTCAAGTTAATGTCTTCAATTAATTGGGTATATGTCCAAAAGTGTAATGGCTGAGTTATATAGTATTTCTATTTTTAATTCTTTGAGGAATCACCGCATGGTTTCCTATAGAAGGTGGGCCATTTACATCACCACGACAGTGTCCACAGCAGTTCCAAATACCTATATTCTTATCAAGTCTGGTCAGTCTCTGTTGGGGAAAAAAAATCTCCTAATAAGTGTCAAGTGTGGTTTCTTTTTATTTTTCTATGGATTAATAATATTGAGCATCTTTTTCTATGCTAGTTATCTAATTATCTCTAAATAATCTTCTTTAGGGAAATATCTATTCATGTACTTTTCTCATTTTTAATCAGGTATTTTATTTTTATTGTTGACATGTAGGACCTATGTTTGTACAGTAGATATTATTAACCTCCATCGGATATATGATTTACAAATATTTTCTTCTATTCCACATGTTGCAATTTCACTGGATTGATTATGTATTTTGATGCACATTTTAAATTTTTATGTAGTCCAATTTATTTTTTTTCTTTTGCCTGTATATTGGTGTTAAAAGTGTCAGTGTTTAAATGTCTATAAATACTGACTTACTACACTGAGGAGGTCACACTAGGCCATCTCTCTGATGGTGGAGCTAAGAATTTTACACTCTCCCATTTTGTACCAGGGGACAGTGCAGATACGTGAGAACCCAGTGGTTTTGCCGAGCTTATTTGTCTTGCATTTGTGGTGACATGGGTAGTTGTTCACGTTGGCTTCCTCTGGCAGGTCCACCTGGAAAGCATTATATTTAGCAAGAAAAAAGGAGAGAGTGAATGATGGCCCTATGGACTGTGTATATTCTCTGTTGGAAATGTCAAATCCATGAAGCATAAAGGGATTTACTAGAGATATTAAATTCCCTACAAATTGTTGAAAGGCCGTAAGGAACAGGCTCCAGGCAAAGACACAAGAACAATTCCAAGAACGGCACTTGGAGCGCAGGCTGGGGAGGAGCTCCTGCTGCCTGAAACTCCACATTCAAGCTGTCTCCTGCAGAAAAGAGAGCAGCTCTTCTCACCACTGTCCCCAGAAGGACAGCAGCTCTACTATCAACTGCTAGAGACCTGACCCCTTTCTCTGCAGCCCTGCCTGTGTTGATTACATCTTCATTTCAGTCTCATGCAGATTCATCTGTTTTCATACATACAGGGGTTATTTCTGCCCAAGTGCATCCTGTGGCTTTCTATCATAAATACACATCTTTCTACACTTGAATTTCCAGGCATTACTAGCACCAACTGCAGCATGCTACAACCTAACATAAAGATTTTCTTTACAAAGAACATCGTGGTACCCACATAACATTGTCGTCCCCAAAATGTGGGGAAACTCCAATCTGTTCAGCCCAATGCCATCTAGGAAAAAATGTTCTTGTCTCATGAGCCATTAATTTGTTTACTTATTATTTAATTTGTGGTCTAAATTGTAAAGGTGGCTAAAAATAGCACTTTGATTTTTTTTAAAGAAAGGGTGTATAGAAAAGATTAAATTATTTAACACACATATATGAATGACTCATTTCATTATTGTCAACAGCTTCTTTCATATTTATTTTATTCTCTAGTTTCTGGCAATACTTTTTCTATGGTAGCATCTGGAAAGGCTACTCCTCATGTCCTTGGCTTCCTAAGACCCAGATGTGGTGAAGAATGCCCATTAGCTGTGTTACTACACAGTGGTTTATGATTGAAATGAGGGAGAGAAAGTGCCTGATCTCACTCAAATGTGCTCATTTTCCTGAACTGGGTCACAGCCAGGCAGCACAGTCCTGTGGGCACTTGCCACATTTCTATCACAATATCTTCACTTGCCACATTTCTATCAACATGAGCGTGTCTTCCTTCACTGTGGAAAACACAGGGTGGGCAGGGTCAAGGAATAGCAAAAGGAGTACTTGGAGTTGCCTGAGCTTCCACACTGGTTTCTCCAAATGTTTTCGATCCATTTAATTTATGATAATAAACACTTTTCTGCCTAACCAGACATAACTGCTTTTCTCAGATCCAACTGATTCAGTGATAAAGCTATAGAGAAAAATAAATACATTTTTCGACGTTTAAGCTGACCAGGAGGCTATCCCTGGTGTTTACCCCTTCATATTCCACTATGCGTTTCATCTTCCCTTTGCCTCACTGGGGATCCAAGTGCAGATAATGCTTCATATGTCTGTGATCCCTAGAACTTCATCCTGATGACTGTTGAAATCATCTCTGAGTTTTACCAGTGGAAATATTCCAGAAGGTCCCCTAGGGTCCATATTTTCTGTACTTCCTCTCTAAAATATGTAAAATCAATTATGTTTGCTCTTGCTTTATATGGACTCGATCTATGGCCCAAGAACACACTCTAAAACCCTTTGTTGACAATTTGTCCAGTATTGTATTAAGTCTAAATGGTCACATGTTTATCATCTCATTTCTTCCAATTTAATGGAATAATTGTTATGTCAACTCTTTGGATTAAGAACCATTAACCAGGCCAGCGCTGTGGCTCACATGTGTAATCCCAGCTCTTTGGGAGGCAGAGGTGGGCGGATCATGAGGTCAAGAGATCGAGACCATCCTGGTCCATATGGGAAAACCATGTCTCTACTAAAAATACAAAAATTAGCTGGGTATGATAGCATACACCTGTAGTGACAGCTACTTGGTAGGCTGAGGCAGGAGAAAAGCTTGAACCCGGGAGGCAAAGATTGAAATGAGCCGAGATGGTGCTAATGCTCTCCAGGCTGGCAGCAGAGCAAGACTCCATCTAAAAAAAAAAAGAACCGTCAACCAGAAAACCACAGCCCTGAGAAAATAGAAATCAAGTGTTTCAAGGTGTTCAGTTGGCATAACAATGATGAGTCTACAGCTCATTTTCAAGATAAAATTATTCTGTTTATGGGAGTAAAAGCACCAATCCCCCTGAGTGTTTCAGAGCCTCCACCACTTCTGAAAGCATAGCAATTCAACAGCACAAGGGTTTGTGTGCCAACTTCGCTTGACTAATAATGAGTTTTTCCCCATCTATAGGGAAAGCTGCACCTGTGCACATGACAAGAGCATGAGCTACACTTCGCTTCACTTATTTTTTGAGGTAAACAGCTTGCTTGATCCAAATCCATATCATAGACGAATTTCCTGACACTGATAAAAGCACTTGGAAAATCCTCAAGTAATATTTTATACAGAAACATAACCGAAAAGAAAGGCAAATTCATATGTAGGAAAATAACCACTGCCCTCCTCATGTTACATGAGGTCCACTAGAATCACCTGATACCAGCTATTAGTCTGAGCCCTAATGTGTCATACAATGTTAAGGGTTCTTCTTGGCAAATTAGGTATTTATAAGAGCCAGTAGCCCTGTAAGTCTCAGTTATTTGCAACTCATATTATTGAGTCCCCACTGGGACCTCCACAACATTGGTTCATGATACTCCCTGAGAAAGCTGGGAAAGGTGACTGACTGAAGTCCAAGTGTTGAATCATCCTCATTATTAAAAGCCCCTGCTCACTAATGGCATTTCAATTAATATTCAGTTGGAAAGCATTTTCTTTGATTATGCCTCATTTTTGAAACATCTAGTCATAGCTCATCCAGAATGGCTTTGTCTGCAATCATCCTGTTGCATTTGTTTTGAGGCTTGATGATCTGTGAAAACCAACAGCCAATATGATGAAGTTGCTGTTCTCTTGGCAATGTGATCATCAGACGTAATCCTTGCAGTTTACCTGCTGTTATGGTTTTTACATTTCCAGGGCTTCCCTGACAATGGCACTGATGTGACTCCATCCAGCATCCATTGTTGTGAGAACTCTATTTGGCATATCATCATTGTGGGCATGAACATAATGGAGACTTTCATAGGATGCCATGGTTAATATTCAATATTAGTCAAAATTTGTTCTAGTCCTAACCTGGGAACTCTACTTAGTTGGAAAAATATTATAGGTAAGGACAAGCATTTGGTAGAGTTTTAAAATAAAGAATACAAAGAAATTTTCTTAGCAAGAGTATCAACTATATGTGGTGCACAGTGCCATTTTTGTATGGAATGTAACAAAGATTATTTAAATGTATATGAATACTATATATATTTGTAGCCAATATTTTATCAAATAAATGCATTTTCACTTCTATGTATATTATATACATATATGCACATTCTTCCATAAAGTAAATTTTAATTTTTTATACTGAAATACTAATTAGTTTTAATTTTGACTTTAATTTTTCCCTTAATAACTTCATAATTTCATTACTAAATGTTCACATTTATACCACCAATTTAAGAAAAATATATTTGTCTATAAAAGGTGTAAATACTGTATTAAGAAGCTTTCATGCATTAGTGATTGGTAACTGGTTAAATATACAGCTCAGTGGGTGATAACAGGAAACATTTGTTTTCATGTTCATGGATGCTCATGTTCACAATCATCTGGCTGATCAAGGAAGGGCTCAGCTGAGTGGTTTCTCTGAAGGGCACTGAGCTTGCCTTCAGTCTATAGATATCAATTTTCTGAGGACAAGGCTGAACAGCAGTGAGTACACATGACACAAGATTCTTGTGGCAGGTCTGAGGAGTCAACAACATCCCAAACCAAACTGCACAGTTGAATTTAAGCCCAATAATTTCTAACATAGTTTCACACATTTTAAATATATTCCTTTACTTCAGTGAGTACAAATTTTCAAGAAAATATTAACTCCATTTAATTAAAAAGGTGTTTGATCATTCCATGGACAAATAATTGTGCTTTCAACCTTTACAACCTTGAAAATATTTGAAAACGTAAATTTGCATGGAGAGGAAAATAAAGCTGGATGTGTTTTCAACATGTGGCTTTAAATATATTTTTTTAATGGCCTCATTGTGGAAGAAATCATTTTAAATTATGTAAATGTTCCTTTTCGTCTCTCTTTTGTCCTGTAGAGTTGCCCAATAAGAAGTCCTCCCATGAGATGTGGAAGTCAGAAAAGAATGACTCAATATTCTCCATTGGTACTTAAGACAGACACAGGGACAGAGGTTAGGACTGGAGAAACATCTGGAAAGATGCTGTAGGAAGCTGTCAGCATCAGCACACCCACCCTTACACTTCCACACAGGATTGAGGACCACATGGTTAGAAAGCCCATAATTAGGGGCAGGTGCATTCTCTTTTCTGAGGGAGCACCAGAGAATCCTGCTTCTAATATCTTCTTCATGACTACTATATCCTTGGCTTTGAAAGGTCGTAGTGGGAAAGTTAATCATAGGAATTGGATAATTCTTGTCATAGCCAACAGAGCCAAGAAACCAGGAGGAAAGGCACTCAGGGTGCAAAATATTGTTTCTAGAATGCAATTGAAATAGGCCCTATTATCCCATGGAACCAATGTTTATGGATTTTTGAATAAATATAGATATTGACCCCTCCCCCGGTCTTAAAACTCAAGATAGTTACATTTGTCTTATCTGAGTTCTTTTTTCAAGAAGCCAACCATCAGGCCCCCAGATACCATCAAGGAGCTGAAACTTACATATCACTGAAACAGGATAGTGAGATCCTTCGCCCATTATGATTGCCTAACTGACCTCCTGCTTCCTATTGACCAAATTATCTTCCTTATGCCTCCCTATTTCCTGTTTTCCCACATTTCTTCCCTGCTCTATAAACCTCTAACTTTAGTTTCTCCCGGACATACATTTGTGAATGGTGTCCCATCTCCTTGGCTGCAGCACCTGATTAAAGCCTGTTCTTGGCAATACTTGTTGTCTTAGTGATTGGCTTTCTGTGTGCTGAGCAGCAGGATCTTCACTAAATCCCTGGCATTTCAATAACAAAGTTTTCTGCAAGCTTCACTGCTCTGGCTTATTGTAACCTGAAATCAAATTTACCCACAACTTCTGAGATAACTTGATATTATTCTAGGATTCACTTTGTCCACCACTGCTTATCAGCCTGAGCTTGACAGCTGCCAACCCTTCTTCGTGCCAATGAATTTTCTCAAAGAGCAATAGGTAATATTTTCCCTTTTTCATAAAACGCTAACATTCTCCTGTTCTTCGAACATACTGAAGACCATTGAGTTTTCCTGTATGTCCCATATGGCAAATATTTCTTTGCAGGCAAAATATTGAATTTAGAGATTCATCTCTCCATTTTATTTAGACTTCAGTAGTTTAGACTCTAATTCTCTGTATTAAGACAATTCCTGCTTAGAATATCTATAGTGGCTTCTTCTGTGTTATTTGAATTCCAAACGAAGCCATAAACTAGACTCCTCAGGTGTCATGATTTCTGTCTTTATTAACTCAGGAGAGGCATTGCTATATCTGTGCAGCTGGGGCTGAGAAAGAGAAAAGAATTCGGGTACAGAGGTGACTTCATGTCTCCCTCTACCGACACCATCAGAGTGTGGCTGCATCTGAGGAACACTCTCAGCCCATGGAGGCATCAGGAGGAGCAGCTGGGGCAGCCCAGCCTCACACATCTGCTTCCCTGGGGGTTTATGTTCGGGTGTGTAACACTGTGGGAGGGTTACTGTTATACTGTTGACAGTAATAAGTTGCAAAATCTTCAGGCTGCAGGCTGCTGATGGTGAGAGTGAAATCTGTCCCAGATCCACTGCCGCTGAACCTTGATGGGACCCCACTTTCCAAATTGGATGCGTAATAGATCAGAGGCTTCGGGGCTTTCCCTGGTTTCTGCTGATACCACGCTAAATAACTGCTAATGCCCTGACTCGCCCGACAAGTGATGGTGACTCTGTCTCCTACAGATGCAGACAGGGAGGATGGAGACTGGGTCATCTGGATGTCACATTTGGCACCTGAGGTTGGAAACATAAAAACAAATGTCCAAATAATTAATCATGTAGTAAGAGAACTTCCCTAAAAAGGCAGGCAGTACTGAGCTCACTGGCTTAGGTAAACTTCTAATGTTCCCCTTCCTTACCTGAGAGCCAGAGCAGCAGGAGTCCTAGGAGCTGAGCGGGGACCCTCATGTCCATGCTGTGTCCTGACTGGGTGTGAATCCTGCATGAAGCGTGCCCAGCCTATTAATAAGTCTTTAGGGCAGGAGGATGTGTTCTGGGAACATGCAAATGAGCAGGGGACAGGGCAGGCTGGGCACAGCTGCAGGGCTGGCTCATCTCAGTAACTCAGCACCAGCTCAGAGTCCCCAGGTGTCCCAGGTAAGACAATGGTAGCACAAATTTGTCTGAAGAGATATGTTTCTACTGGGGACTATTTTGTTATGAGAAACCTTTTTTCAGGTTTTTTTTTTTTTGAATATTTGAAATATTCCTCAGGAACCGATGGAGTAATGTATTTCATTAGTGTGTGGGGATTATTTAGGAAAATATTCTTGTTTGTAGGAAACACGTAGTACAACGTTAGATGGTAGGATTCTTAGGTCTTCAAAAGACTCTTGTATGATTCCAGTTAGTGAAGGGGATAAGTGAGCTTTACTTGCAAAATTTCTGTGAGTTTAACATTGTTGTTTTCTAAAAACGTTAAAAATAAAATTTATTGATGCGATGATATATATATGTATTTGTAATTATTAGGTTAGTCTTATGCCATTATTCTTACCAGTATAAGATCAAGCAATTTACTTCAGATATACTAAGTTGATATCGTGTTTCCTCAATGCATGCAGTGCTCACAGATCTACCATTTCAAGAGCTACAGGTCTCTATAATACCCGGAGACTAAATGGAGTGCACCTTATTCTTGTTTTGGGCTCCTCCATAGTCCACCCTCTTTTCTGCCATTGAGTATTATTTCTCAAAGTTCTCCTCGTTTAGTGAGGGTGACCAGTGCACGGAGGATGTCCCTGCCATGCACCATCAATGCCACTTTCCTCTTTTACATTTTATCAGTGACTGGTGATATCATCCTGATGCAGACACAAGCCTCCCTGTTAGCATCTTTAGGAAAGAGACACTCAATCTTGTATCAAGCAATTGCCTTTTGTACATGGAGAAATGAGCTGGATCCAGATGAAACCGTACATGGGTTTACACTCGTTATATCTCATCTCTCTAATGTACCCAAAAATGTCCCAGCCTGGCTCAATAGCAGGGGAAGTGGATCCAACTACATCAGCTTTAGTGGGCTGTGGCCTAGGGCTGTACAAAATTTTACTGATGCCTGAATAGGGAAGCCAAATCACAGTGCTGTAGCCTGTGCACAAACCTTTCTGCTGCATTGTAAGCTGCCCGAATTTTAAGGGAATTTGCTGATATTGGGAGAAAGGAAAAAAGTTCCATTTGTCCTCTAAATGTTTGCTGAAAATAAATTGACAAAATGAAGAATAATAAGAGAAAAGGCAAACAAAATTCATTTGAAGTGCAGCAGGATATCATAGCAGGGTGATTACCCAGATAATTCAGTGAGATCCAGTTGATTTTATTTTCTTTCTAGGGAAGAGGGAATTGGGAAGTGCAGGCAACCTAGAGAGAATAGATGAGAATAGAAGTGCATCTTCAAAAGAACAGGTAACAGCCTGCCTGGATAAAGTATCAATTCCCAGTCTCTTCTATTTTTGATTCCTGTTTTGTGTTAATCTTCCCTGATATAAAAATTCTCAGGAAGAATTTTCTTGACAATTGGTTTCCTTCTGGAGAATCTGCTTTTAGGCAGATAAAGGATATTTAGGAAAAGCCTTTTTGTGCATTTGCTGTTTTCTAAATACTGTGGGTTTTACATATCATCATACAAATGCAGCATAGTTTGAAATGTTATTTACCGGATTCCTTTAATTACAACCCACCTGCCAAGATGCTGTTCCAGAGAGATGCAGCTACAGACTGAAAGAGCTGTTGACCCCTGAACAATGTGGAGGTTGGGGCACTGAGCACTGGTGCAGTTGAAAACCTGTGTAGAACTTTTGCATTTCTAACTTAAGTACTAATAGCTTACTTTTGACTGCCAGCCTTAGTGATAAAATAAATAGTTGATTAACACTGTGTTTAAGTTATTTATATGATATACTCTATTATTCCAATAAAGCATGGTAAAGAAAAAAATGTTACTAACAAAACTATAAAAATGAGAAAATATATTTGCAACTTATTAATTGCTTGCTCACAGGTGACACACACAGAAGAAAATATAAGTGGATCTGCAAATTTCACACCCAATTTATTCAAGGGTTAACTGGGCCAGGATGAATGTAGCAGTCCCCATCTGTAGTCTAGGGCTTTCCACTTTGCTGTACCTCTGCTCACTTAGAATGGCAGTATACATGTCTTATGTTCTTTAGGGTCTTGGGCAGAGAACTCTGCCTGCATGCATTGCTGGCCAAACGGCCTGGAATGTATATCCCTTAGAAAGTGCCATGATTTGACACTGTCCTCCAGAATCCATCTGTTGTAAAGTTAATTCTCAGTATAATGGTATTGCCATGTGGGGCCTACTGGGATGCGTTTAGGTCGTCAGGGTGGAGCCCTCTAGTGGAATACATTAATGCCACTATAAACAGGGATTAAAAGGCTGGGATCTCTCTCTCTCTCTCTCTCTCTCTCTCTCTCTCTCTCTCTCTCTCTTCTGTTCCTCTGTCATGATAAACTATGGCCTTCCTTCCTTTGAGGGACCCAAAACTCCTGGACTCACCTTGAAAATGGAGAAAGCAGACCTTAACCTGCCCATGCCTTGATCTTAAATTTCTCATTCTCCAGAAGTGTGAGAAAATAAATTTCTGTTCTTTATGAATTGCACAGTGACAAGGAATCTGTCATAGCAGCTTGAAATAGAACAAGAGAGACACCTGACAATCAGTGAGGACAGGATGAGGGGTATACATACCCCAGCTTCCTAGTCTCCCAGGTGGAACAGCCCAGAGGAATTTAGTCCATGTTTCCACATGTGGTTGATCTTCAGTTCTCCTGAGTCAGGTGGGTTGTTGATGTGTCTTTTAGCATTCATCTTCTGTTCCCTTCCTCACTTTCCTCCTTTCCTTCCAGTGTAAATTTGCTGCTTAAATGGGAATCATCATTGCTGGTAGACTGAAACTAAGATAGTAAAAAAAAAAAAAAAAAAAAAAAAAAAATTGTTATTCTTTTGTATGAGGGGTATTAATCATCTCAAGTCTTATCATTTCTTTATCTTTGACATGTAAGAATATTCAGGAAACAATTTGTCTTTACCAATCTATTCTAGATTGAATTTATGCAATGATTTCTTTTTCTGGGTATTAAAACCAAAAGTTAAGTTGTAAGCCACCAACCAGCTGAATGGACTCCTCTCTTGGCAGAGAGAACTTCAAAGAAATCTGAAAAACTAGGTTAGGCCATGACTGGCAGTTGGATTTAGATGTGCCTCATTATGCTGTCCTCCCTTTGGGGTTCAGACAAAACTGACCAGCATTATCATTATAGCTGAGATCTTTGGACTGATAAAACAGATACTTTGTAGCAATAAGATACCATACTCCAATATGACAGATAATAGGCCCTGAAGAAAATCTAAATATTTTACCCCAAAAGTATTTCTTTGACCTATTCGGAAGTGGCCCTGCAAAGCTGCCTGTTGTCAGGAAAATTTGCATTCTATAGAGAATCTCCTCCCGTTACTAAGTCTTTTTTAAAGAGTCTGACATTTTTTAAAGGTCTGATAAGCAACATTCACCATCTACTTTACTTGCTACCCATAGGATTCATCTATGCGACAAGAATCTTTGCTTCCACACCCCCTTTTCTAGACTCAAGCATTTCTTTATGATGAATTCAACTCTTTAGACAGAGCTTAACTCTTTCAACCAGTAGCCAGTCAGGAAAGCTTTGAATCCACCTATGACCTGGAAGCCCCTGCTTGAAACTTTCCGACCTTTCCAGGACAAACTAATGTATATCTGATATGTATTGATTTATGCTTTTGCCTGTAATTTCTGTGTCTCCCTAAAGTGCAAAAAAACCAATGTGTAATCCAATCACCTTGGGGACATATTTACAGGACTTCCTAAGGCTGTGTCACAGGACATAAGTCATATTTTTGGCAATATAACTCTGTAAATTGATTGAGTCCTGTCTCAGATACTGTTTTGTTTCTACTGGGTCTCAGACTTTGAAAATCCTCTAAAACTACCTAGACATCAATATATTAATCTACATTAGTGACAGTGGAGTGAGTGAACCCCAACAGATAAAAATCACAAGTTAGAGGAACCCGAGTCTAAGATTTTGTCCAGCTCTCTTGATTCATAAAAATACTTCGTGATTTTTTAAATTTTACTTTAGAGAAGGACAACCCTGGGGAATATGTTTCTTGTTGGTAGAATCAATAATGTCCCACCCCAAAAGATGTCCATGTCCTCGTCTCTGGAACCCAAGTGTTATAGGAGCTATTAAGAAATTATTTTAGGCAAAGAGAGAGGAAAGGGGGTCCTTGGGAAGGTTTTGTTTCTTTTAAAGCAGCTCCAGAAAAGCTTCTTGTCTAGCAGGATGCAAATCCCAGCCATTAGAAACCGAATTCACCCAAACATGGCGATTCCCTCCTTCTTCTTCCTTGTCAACACTTGTGCTTGGAGAAAAACCTAGAAAGATGCTGTAGGAAGCTGAGAGCAGCAGCACCCCACCGTTAAGCTTTCAGACAGGAATGAGGACCACATGGTTAGATAGTCCATACTTCAGGGACAGACGAATTCTATTTTCCGAGGGAGTACTAGAGAATCTTGCTTCTACTATCAACCTTCCTGACTACTATATCCTTGGCTTTGAAAGGTTGTAGTGTAAAAGTTAATCGTAGGAATTCAGTCATTCTTGTCATACCCAACAGAACCAAGAATCCAGGAGGGAAAGGCATTCAGGATGCAAAATACTGTTGCTAGAACTCAATTGAAATAAGCCCTATTATCCCATGGAACTAATGTTTATGTTTTTTTGAATAAACATAGAAACTGACTCCCCCAGTCTTAAAACTCAAAATAGTTACATTTGTTAATCTAAGTTCTTTTTTCAGGAAACCAACCATCAGGCCTCTAGATACTATCAAGGACCTGAAAGTTATATATCACTGAATTGGAAGAGTGAGACATCAGACCCTTTGCCCATTATAATTGCCTAACTGACCTCCTGTTTCCTGTTGATCAAATTATCTTCCTTACCCCCCCATTCCTGTTTTCCCACATTTCTTCCCTGCTATATAAACCCCTAATTTTAGTAGTTCAGGGAGATACATTTGCGAATCGTGCCCCATCTCCTCGGTTGCAGCACCTGATTAACACCTGTTCCTTGGCAATGCTTGTTGTCTTAGTGATCGGCTTTCTGTGTGGTGAGCAGCAAGATCTTCACTGAATCCCCGGTATTTCAGTAACAAAATTCTCTGCAAACTTCACTGCTTTGGCTCATTGTAACCTGAAATCAAATTGATCCACAACTTCTGAGATAACTTGACATAATTCTAGGATTCACTTTGTCCACCACTGCTGACCAGCCTGAGCTTGCCAGCTCCCAACCCTTGTTAGTGCCAATGAACTTTCTCAAAGAGTCATAGGTAACATTTTCCCTTTTCCATAAAATGCTTACTTCTCTTTGTTCTTCCAACATATTGAAGACCATTGAGTTTTCCTGTATGTCTCATTTGGCAAATACTTCTTTGCAAGTAAACATTAAATTTAGAGATTCAGCTCTACATTTTACTTAGACTTCAGTAGTTTAGACTCTAATTCTCTGTATTAAGACAATTCCTGCTTAGAATATCTACAGTGGCTTCTTCTCTGTTATATGAATTCCAACTGAAGCCATAAACTAGACTCCTCAGGTGTCATGATCTCTGTCTGTATTAAATCAGGAGAGGCATTGCTATGTCTGTGCAGCTGGCGCTGAGAAAGAAAAAGGAATTGGGATGCAGAGGTGACTTCATGTCCCCCTCTACCAACACCATCAGAGTATGGCTGCATCTGAGGAACACTCTCAGCCCATGGAGGCATCAGGAGGAGCAGCTGAGGCAGCCCAGCCTCACACATCTGCTTCCTTGGGGGTTTTTGTTCGGGTGTGTAACACTGTAGGAGGATAACTATTGCGCTGTTGACAGTAATAAACTGCAAAATCTTCAGGCTGCAGGCTGCTGATGGTGAGAGTGAATTCTGTCCCAGATCCACTGCCGCTGAACCTTGATGGGACCCCACTTTGCAAATTGGATGCATCATAGATCAGGAGCTTAGGGGCTTTCCCTGATTTCTGCTGATACCACGCTAAATAACTGCTAATGCCCTGACTCGCCCGACAAGTGATGGTGACTCTGTCTCCTACAGATGCAGACAGGGAGGATGGAGACTGGGTCAACTGAATGTCACATCTGGCACCTGAGATTGGAAACATAAAAACAAATATCCACACAATTGTAAGAGAAGTTCCCTGAAGAGCCAGGCTGTACTGAGCACACTGGACCAAGTAAATTCCTAATGTTCCCCTTCCTTACCTGGGAGCCAGAGCAGCAGGAGCCCTAGAAGCTGAGCGGGGACCCTGATGTCCATGCTGTGTCCAGACTGGGTCTAACTCCTGCACGAAGTGTAACCAGCCTATTAAGAAGTCTTCAGGGCAGGAGGATGTGCCCTGAGAACATGCAAATGAGCAGAAGATGGGGCAGAAGGGGCACAGCTGCAGGGCTAGCTCATCAGAATAACTCAGTACCAGCTCAGTGTCCCCAGGTGTTCCAGGTAAGAGCAGGGTAGCACAAATTTGTTGGCAGAGAATGTGTTTCTACTGGGGACTATTTTGTTATGAGAGACAATTTTTAGGTTTTTCTTTTTTTTTTGACAGTTTGAAATATTCCTCAGGAGTCGATGGAGTAATGTATTTCATTGGTGTATGGGGATGACTTAGGAGAACATTCTTGTTTGTAGGAAATACATAATAAAATGTTAAACGGTATGATTCTCAGGTCTTCAAAAGACTCTCAAATGATTTTTGTTAGGGAAGGGTGTACTTTGTCCTATACTTGCAACATTTCTGTGAGTTTAACATTGTTCCTTTATAAAAAAATTAAAAATAAAATTTATTGACATGATGCTATGTATATGTGTAAGTATTAGGTAATGGTGTTATGCCATTGTTCTTACCACTATAAGATCAAGCAATTTACTACAGAAGCACAGAGATGATACCATGTTTTCTCAATGCATGCAGCACTCACAGATCCACCATTATCAAGAGCTGCAGGTCTCTGTAATACCCAGAGACTAAATGGGCTGCAGCTTATTCTTGTTGTGGGCATCTTCATAGTCTACCTTCTTTTCTGCCACTGAGTGTTATTTCCCAAATTTCATCTCTCTTAGTGAGGGTGGCCACTGCACGGAGCATGTCCCTGCCATGCACCATCAACGCCACTTTCTTCTTTTACTTTTTATCAGTGATTGGGACATCACCATGACCCAGACACCAGCAACCCTGTTAACATTTTTAGGAAAGAGACACTGAATCTCTTATCAAGCAATTGCCTATGTACATGGAGAAAGCAGTTTGATCCAAATGAAACTGGAAATGATTTGCAATCATTATATCGCACATCTCTAATGTACCCAAAAATGTCCCAACCTGCCTCAGTAGCAGGGGAAGTGGATCTAACTATATGAACATCAGTGGGCTGCAGCCTAGGGCTGTGCAAAATTTTACTGATGCCTGACTTCGTGAGCCAATTTCCAATGGCAATATACATGTCTTATGTTCTTTACAGTCTTGGGCAGAGAATTCTGCCTGCATACATTGCTAACCAAATGGCCTAGAATGGGTATCTCTTAGGCAAGTTCTGTGGTTTCAGAGTGTCCTCCAGAATCCATCTGTTGAAAAGTTAATTCTCAGTGTAGAGGTAATGCCATATGGGGCCTATTGGGATGTGCTTAGGTTGTCAGGGTGGAGCCCTCTAGTGGAATACACTAATGTCACTATAAGGAGGCATTGTAGTGCTGGGATCCCTCTCTCTCTCTCTCTCTCTCTCTCTCTCTCTCTCTCTCTCTCTCCCCTGCTCGTCTGTCATGTTAAGACATGGCCTTCCTTCCTTTGAAGGACCCAAAATTCCAGGCATCATCTTGAAAGCAAAGAAAACAGACCTTAACCTGCCCATGCCTTGATCTTAAATTTCCCATTTTCCAGTCGTGTGAGAAAACAAATTTGTGTTCTTTATGAATTACACAGTGACAAGGAACCTGTTATATCAGCTTGAAAGAGAACAAGAGAGACAGCTCACAATCAGTGAGGACAGGATAAGGTGTACACATACCCCAGCTTTGTCATCTCTCAGGTGGAACAGCCCAAAGGAATTTAGTCCGTGTTTCCACATGTGGTTGATCTTCAGTTCTCCTGAGTCAGGTGGGTTGTTGATGTATCTTTTACCATTCATCTTCTGTTCCCTTTCTCACTTTCTTCCTTTCCTCCCAGTGTAAATTTGCTCCCTAAACAGGAATCCCCATTGCTGGTGGACCCAAACTGAGATATTAAAAAGAAAATCATTAATCTTTTGTATGAGGGGCATTTCTCATCTGAATTCTAATAATTTCTCTTTCTTTGACATGTAGGAATATTTAGGAAGCACTTAATTTTTCTTTACCAATCTATTTCAGATTGAATTTTTGCAGTGAATTTTTTTTTTTTTCCTGTGTGTTAAAATCAAAAATTAAGTTGTAGGCCACAAACCAGCTGAGTGGACTCCACTTTTGGCAGAGAGTACCTCAAAGAAATTTGAAAAACTAAGTTAGGCTATGACTGACAGATGGGTTTAGATGTGCCTCATTGCACTCTCCTGACCAAACAGATGCTTTGTAGCAGTAAGATGCCATACTTCAACATGACAGAGAATAGGCCCTGAAGAAAATCTGAATATTTTGCCCTAAAAATATTTCTTCATCGTATTCTGAAGTGGCCCTGCAAAGTTGCCTGTAGTGAGGGAAATTTTCATTCTTGAGAGAATCTCCTCCCCTTACTAAGTCTTTTCCTAAGAGTCTGACTTTTTTTTTTTAAACGTCTGATAAGCACCATTCACCATCTACTTTGTCTGCTACCCACAGGATTCCTCCACATGACAAGAACCATGGCTTCCACACCCCCTTATCTAAACTCAAGTATTTCTTTATGATGAATTCAACTCTTTAGGCAGAGCTTAACTCTTTCAACCAGTGGCCAGTCAGAAAACCTTTGAATCCATGTATGATCTGGAGCCCTTGCTTCAAGATATCCTACCTTTCTAGGACAAACTAACCAGCATTGTCATTACAACAGAGATCTTTGGACTGACAAAACAGGTACTTTTTAGCAACAAGATACCATACTCCAACATGACAGATAATAGGCCCTGGAGAAAATAAAAATATTTTACCCTAAAAATATTTATTTGACATATTCTGAAATGGCCCTGCAAAGCTGCCTGTTGTGGGGAAAATTTGCATTCTATAGAGAATCTCCTCCGCTTACTAAGTCTTTTCCAAAGAGTCTGACATTTTTTAAAGGTCTGATAAGCAACATTCACCATCTACTTTACTTGCCACCCATAGGATTCATCTACATGACAAGAACCCCCCGTTTTCTAGACTCAAGCATTTCTTTATGGTGAATTCAACTCTTTAGGCAGAGTTTAACTTTTTCAACCAGTAGCCAGTCAGGAAAGCTTTGACTGCACCTATGACCTGGAAGCCCCTTCTTCATGATACCCTACCTTTCCAGGAAAAACTAATGTATATTTTATGTGTATAGATTTATGTCTTTGCCTGTAATTTCTGTGTCTCCTAAAGTGCATAAAATCAATGTGTAATCCAACCACGCTGTGCACATGTTTGCAGGACCTCCTAAGGCTGTGTCACAGGCCATAAGCCATATATTTGACAAAATAAACCTGTAAATTGATTGAGACCTGTCTCAGATAGTGTTTTGCTTACATTGGGTCACAAAATTTAAAAATGCCTAAACTGCAGCAGCCCGGCATTCCTCCAGGGCCTCCTCCCCCAGGATCTTGCTTCAAGTACTGGAAATCTGGCCACTGGGCCGAGGAATGCCCACAGCCTGGGATTCCTGCTAAGCTGTGTCCCATCTGTGTGGGACCCCACTGGAAATTGGACTGTCCAACTCGCCTGGAAGCCACTCCCAGAGCTCCTGGAACTCTGGCCCAAGGCTCTCTGACTGACTCCTTCCCAGATCTTCTCGGCTTAGCAGCTGAAGACTGATGCTGCCTAATCACCTCGCAAGCCTCCTGGACCATCACAGACACTCTGGGTAACTCTTACAGTGGAGGGTAAGTCTGTCCCCTTCTTAATCAATGTGGAGGCTACCCACTCCACATTACCTTCTTTTCAAGGACCTATTTCCCTTGCCCCCATAAGTGTTGTGGGTACCGATGGCCAGGCTTCTACACCTCTTAAAAATCCCCAACTCTCGTGTGAACTCAGACAACATTCTTTTATGCACTCCTTTTTAGTTATCCTCACCTGCCCAGTTTCCTTATGAGGTCGAGACGTTTTAACAAAACTATCCGCTTCCCTGACTATTCCCGGGCTAGAGCCACACCTTATTGCCACCCTTTTCCTCACTTCTAAGCCACCTTCCCATCTTCCCCTTGTGTCTCCCTGACTTAATCCACAAATATAGGATACCTCTATCCCTCCCTGGTGACTGATCATGCACCCCTTACCATCCCGTTAAAACCTAATCACTGTTACCACCAGAGCCTGTTATCACCCACCTGTTAAAACATGGCCTCTTAAAGCCTACAAATTCTCCTTACAACTCCCCTATCCTACCCATCCAGGAACCGGACAAATCTTACAGGTTGGTTCAGGATATTTGCCTTATTAATCAAATCTTCTTTCCCATCCACCCTATAGTGCCAAACACGTATACCCTCCTATCTTCAATACCCACTTCCACAACTCACTATTCTGTTATTGACCTCAAAGACACCTTCTTTACTATCCCCTTGCATCCCTTCTCTCAGCCTCTTTTTGCCTTTACTTGGACTGACCCTGACACCCACCAATCCCAACAACTCACCTGGACTGTTTTACCCCAATGCTTCAGGGACAGCCCACACTACTTTGGCCAGGCCCTTTCTCATGGTCTGCTTTCTTTTCACCCATCTGCCTCCTACCTTTTCAATAGTTTGATGTTCTTCTTTGCAGCCTCTCTTAGCAATCTTCCCAACAGGACACTATCCTGCTTCTTCAACATCTCTATTCAAAGCGGTACTGAGTATCCCCCTCCAAGGCACAAATTTCTTCCCCTGGTGTTACCTATCTCGGTTTAATCCTCCATCAACATACACGCACCCTTCCTGCAGACCGTGGTCGGTTAATTTCCCAGACTCCAATCCCCACCACCAAACAACAACTCCTTTCCTTCTTAGGCATTGTTGGATATTTCTGACTCTGGACACCAGGGTTTGCTATCCTAACCAAACCACTTTACAAGCTCACAAAAGGTAATTTAACTGATCCCTTAGACCCTACGTCTTTGCCCCATTCTTCTTTTTGCTCTCTCAAAAAGGCCCTAGAGAGAGCTCCCACACTAGCACTCCCCGACTCGTCCCTTCCTTTTTCCTTACGCACAGCTGAAATACAAGGCTGTGCTGCTGGAGTCCTCACACAGGAGCCAGGACCATGGCCTGTTGCCTTTCTATCAAAACAACTTGGCTGAGTGCGGTGGCTTACGCCTGAAATCCCAGCACTTTGGGAGGCTGAGGCGGGCGGATCACGAGGTCAGAAGATCGAGACCATCCTGGCTAACACGGTGAAACCCTGTCTCTACTAAAAATACAAAAAATTAGCCAGGCGTGCTGGCGGGCACCTGTAGTCCCAGCTACTTGGGAGGCTGAGGCAGGAGAATGGCGTGAACCTGGGAGGCGGAGCTTGCAGTGAGCAGAGATTGGGCCACTGCACTCCAGCCTGGGCAACAGAGTGAGACTCTGTCTCAAAAAAAACCACAAAAAACAACTTGACCTCACAACTCTGGTGTGGCCCTGATATTTGCGTGCAGTGGCAGCTGCTGCTGTAATACTTCTGGAAGCCCTCAAACTCACAAGCTATGCTCGACCTACCCTCTACAGTTCTCATAACCTTCAAGCATGAATATCCTCCTTACACCTTTCACACTTAACTATCTGCTCATCGACTCCTCCAGTTCTATTCATTCTTTATTGAAACCCCAACAGTAACTATTGGCCATGGACATGATTTCAACCCAGCTTCTCACTTAGTACCCAACACAAGTCCTGAACCACATTACTGTATTTCCCTGATACACATAGCATCTTCCCCCTTTCCTCATATTTCTATTCTTCCAATTCAAAATTCAGACCACCCAATCAATTGTCACCAGCTAATGTTGGATGTACTGATGTGTCCCACAACTCTATTATCAAAACTGCTGCACTTCCTCCCTCCACCACTTCCCAACAAGTCAAACTGATTGCTATAACTCGTGTGCTCTCTCTCGCTAAGGGAATGCACATTAACATTTATACTGACTCCAAATATGCTTTGCACATGCTCCATAACCATGCTGCCATCTGGGCTGAAAGAGGCATCCTTACCACACAAACCTCTTCCATTATCAATGCCTCCCTAATAAAGGTCCTCCTTAAGGCTGCTCTCCTGCTAGCCAAGCCTTTAGTCATTCATTGTAAAAGACACCAGAAACCTACTTATCTTATTGCAAAACGAAATGCCTATACCGACAGGACAGCAAAAGAAATAGCCAATGACTCCACACCCGTTAATATTCCACCTCCCACTCCAGAGGGCCAGCATGTTTCTTCGTCATCTATCACTCCCACAAACTCTTCTGAAAACCTGCCTTTCCAGTCTTTTGCAACTCAGGGCAAGTGGTTCTTAAATCATGGAAAATTCATTCTTCCTGCCTCACAAGCTCAGTCCATGCTTTTTTCCCTTCGTGACCACTTCCATGTGGGATACAAGCCTCTGACTCGCCTCCTGCAGCCCCTCATCTCCTTCTCTTCATGGAAATCCATCCTTAAGACCATCACCTCTCAATGCTGTGTCTACTATGCCACCAGCCCCCAAGGCTTTCTTGGGCCTCCTCCTTTTCCTACACATCAGGCTCGTGGATTTACTCCAACACAAGATTGGCAGATTGACTTCACTCCTATGCCCCATTTCTGTAAATTTAAGTATCTCCTGATTTGGATCGACACATTCACCAGATGGGTCGAGGCCTTTCCCACTATCTCTGAAAAGGCTACTGCAGTCATTTCTTCCCTTCTAACAGATATACTTCCTTGATTTGGCCTCCCTACTTCTATTCAATCTGATAATGGTTCGGCTTTTATTAGTCAAATCACCCAAGCTGTCTCTTAGACTCTTGATATTCAGTGGAAACTTCATAACCCCTTGTGTCCTCAATCTTTAAGAAAGGTAGAAAGAACTAATGATCTTTTAAAAACAAACCTCACCAAGCTCAGCTTCCAACTTAAAAAGGACTTGACAGTACTTCTTTCCACTTGCCCTTCTCAGAATTAAGGCCTGCCCTCAAGATGCTACAGGGTACAGTCCATTTGAAATTTTATATGGACTCAATTTCTTGCTTGGCCCCAACCTTGCTCCAGACACTGGCCCTCTGGGCAACTATCTTGCAGTCCTCCAGCAAGCTAGACAGGAAATTCTCCAGGCTGCTAATCTTCTCTTGCCTCCTCCAGATTTCCAGCCATGTGAAGCCACCCTAGCTGAACGATCAGTTCTTGTTAAGAGTCTGACCCCTCAGGCCGGGCGCGGTGGCTCAAGCCTGTAATCCCAGCACTTTGAGAGGCCGAGACGGGCAGATCACGAGATCAGGAGATCGAGACCATCCTGGCTAACCCGGTGAAACCCCGTCTCTACTAAAAAATACAAAAAACCAGCGGGGCGAGGTGGTGGGCGCCTGTAGTCCCAGCTACTCGGGAGGCTGAGGCAGGAGAATGGCCTGAACCCAGGAGGCGGAGCTTGCAGTGAGCTGAGATCCGGCCACTGCACTCCAGCCTGGATGACAGAGGGAGACTCCGTCTCAAAAAAAAAAAAGCCCTCCAGGACTCTGAAGTATATCAGTTAGAAGGGGCCGCAGCCCTGCCCGGCCCCCACGTATTGNCCTGGGTGACAGAGGGAGACTCCGTCTCAAAAAAAAAAAAAAAAAAGAGTCTGACCCCTCAAACTCTATAGCCTCAATGGACTGGACCCTACCTAGTGATCTATAGCACCCCAACTGCTGTCCATCTGCAGGACCCTCTCCACTGGGTTCACCATTCCAGAATAAAGCTGTGTCCATCGGACAGCAAGCCTGATCTTTCCTTTTTCTCCTGGAAGTCACAAGTACTCTCCCCTACTTCCTTTAAACTCACTCACATTTCTGAAAACATGAATAACTCTTATAAGCCTAATATGTCCCTTCGTTCTATTAGGTCTATTCATCCTCACCCTACTTTTTGCAACAGGGCTTTACGCAGTCACTCCCACTACTTGGACTGTGCTCCAAAAACTTGTCATCCCTACTATCTTCTGTCTAGTCATACTTCTAGTCACCATTCTCAACTACTCATAAATGCCCTGCTCTTGTTTACACTGCTGGTTTACACTGTTTCTCCAAACCATCACAGCTGATATCTCCTGGTCCTATCGCCAAACCGCCACTCTTGACTCCCTCTTAGAGTGGATAGATGATCTTTGCTGGCAGGGCACACTCCAATACTTTCACCCTGATGAAGTCCTATTCTTTACTTTTATACTCACTGTTATTCTCATTCCCATGCTTATGCCACCTTCTCCCTCTCCCCAGCTATCTCCACCACACTATCAGTCTCACTCACCCTCTCCCAGCCATCTCTAATCCCTCCTTTGCGAACAATTGCTGGCTTTGCATTTCCCTTTCTTCCTGCACTTACACAGCTGTCCCCCCCTTACATACCTACTGTGCAACATCTCCTGCCTCCCAACATCTCCCAACTTCTTTCAACAGCCTTAACCTTTAGTCTCCTGAAGAATTTCTTTACTTTCTAGACAGGTCCAGCAAGACCTCCCCAGACATTTCATATCAGCAAGCTGCCACCCTTCTTTACACTTCCTTAAAAAGCCTTTCTCCTTATATCAAGTCTACTCCCCCAATGTTTGGACCCCTCACAACACAAGCTACTATTCCTGTGGCTGCTCCTTTATGCATCTCTCGGCAAATACCCACTGGAATTCCCCTCGGTAACCTGTCATCTTCTCGATGTTCCTTCACTCTTGATCTCCAAAGACCAGCTACACACATCACTGAAACAATTGGGGGCTTTCCAGCTCCATATTACAGATAAGCCTTCTATCAATACTGACAAACTTAAAAACATTAGCAGTTATTATTGCTTAGGAAGACATTTACCCTATATTTCGCTCCGTCCTTGACTGGTCTTCCCCTTGGTCTTCAGACTCTCCTCCCAGACCTTCTTCTTGTTTGCTTATACCCAGCTCCGTAAATAACAGTGAAAGGTTGCTCATAGACACTCAACACTTTCTCTTACACCATGCAAATCGAACCTTCCCCTCTATGCAGTTACCCCATGAGTCCCCATTACAACCTCTGACGGCTGCTGCGCTAGCTGGATCCCTAGGAGTCCGGGTACAAGACACCTCTTTTAGTATTCCTTCTCATCTTTTCACTTTGCAGTTCCAGTATTGCCTTGCACAAGGTCACTTCTTCCTCTGTGGATTCTCTAGTTACATGTGTCTATCTGCTAATTGGACAGGCACATGCACACTAGTTTTCCTTAGTCCCAAAATTCAATTTGCAAATGGGAACAAACAACTTCCTGTTCCCCTCATGAAACCGACAAGACAAAAAAGGGTTATTCCAGTAATTCCCTTGCTTGTCGGTTTAGGCCTTTCTGCCTCCACTATTGCTCTTGGAACTGGAATAGTGGGCATTTCACCCTCTGTCACAACCTTCCGTAGCCTCTCTAATGATTTCTCTGCTAGCATCACAGATAAATCACAAACTTTATCAGTCCTTCAGGCCCAGGTTGACTCTTTAGCTGTGGTTGTCCTCCAAAACTGCCAAGGCCTCAACTTACAGCTGAAAAAGGAGGACTGTGTATTTTTAAATGAAGAGTGTTGTTTTTACCTACATCAATCTGGCCTGGTATATGACAACATAAAAACACTCAGGATAGAGCCCAAAAACTCGCCAACCAAGCAAATAATTACGCTGATCCCCCTTGGGCACTCTCTAATTGGATGTCCTGGGTCCTCCCAATTCTTAGTCCTTTAATACCTGTTTTTCTCCTTCTCTTATTCAGACCTTGTGTCTTCCGTTTAGTTTCTTAATTCATTCAAAACCACATCCAGGCCTTCACCAGTCATTCTATATGACAAATGCTCCTACTAACAACCCCACAATATCACTTTTTACCCCAAAATCTTTCTTCAGTTTAATATCTCCCACTCTAGGTTCTCTTGCCACCCCTAATTCCCCTCAAAGCAGTGCTGAGAAACAGCGCCCATTATCTCTCCATACCACCCCCCCACATTTTTGCCACCCCAACACTTCACCACCTTTTTTTTTGTTTGTTTTTCTTATTAATTTAAGAAGACAGGAATGTCAGGTCTCTGAGCCCAAGCTAAGCCATCATATCCCCTGTGACCTGCATGTATATATCCAGATGGCCTGAAGCAACTGAAGAACCACAAAAGAAGTGAAAATAGCCAGTTCCTGCCTTAACTGATGATATTCCACCATCGTGATTTCTTCCTGCCCCACCCTAACTGATCAATTAACCTTGTGATATTCCTTGTCCTGGACAATGAATCTCAGAAGCTACCCCACTGAGCACCTTGTGACCCCGACCCTGCCCACAAGAGAACAACCCCCTTTAACTGTTATTTTCCACTACCCTACCCAAATCCTATAAAACTGCCCCACCCCTATCTCCCTTTGCTGACTCCTTTTTTGTACTCAGTCTGCCTGCACCCAGGTGATCAAAAAGCTTTATTGTTCACACAAAGCCTGTTTGGTGGTCTCTTCACACACATGCATGTGACAGATTACAGCCCTACTGATACCATACCATTGGCCCAGTGAGACTTCTGACACAGGGTACTATATTTATGTTGTGTGAAGTCAATAAGACTGTGGTGATTTAAACAGCAGTATTGGAAACTAATGCAAGGGGAAGAGATGTCTTTCACCTCACTGAGAACATGGTTGTCCTCTGTTCTTGGAAATATTTCCACCTTGTTATCTGGTGTCAAGTATGACATATTTTCTAATATTTAAAGAAAAGATCTGCTACCGTAAAATTCTATGTCCAGTAAAAGTATTATTTAGAAATGAAGGACAAATTGAGAAGTCTTCAGGTGTAGAAAAACTAAGACTATTTGCTGTTAGCGGATCCACTTTAAACATATATAAAATGAGCCCTAAGAAGGCAAAACCAAGGATAAAGAAGGGATATTAAATAATCTTAGGGACAAAAGACTACAAAAATGAGAAGATAGATGGATATAATGCATTGCTACATCATGTGTGATGGTTGTATCAAAATTGTAATACTGTATTGTTCCTAATATATGCAGAGAAATTACTTTTAAAAAATTATCTATTTACAATGGGGGAGGAAAAGTGACATAAAAAAAGTAAAATTCTATATTTATTTTAAATGCTAATATATGGCTCACATAACCTCTTGACATATTTGCAATAATTAAAATCACAGTGAATGTGTTCTCTGACCACAGAGGGATCAAACTAGAAATCAATATTGAAAGTGTAACCCCCAAATTTTCAAATATATGGGAACTATACAACATTGTTCTTTCAAAGAACCAACCTTTGGTTTGACTGGTGTTCAGTTTCGTTTTTTCTGTTTGCCATTTTATTGATTTCTGCTCTAATATTTATTATTTATTTTGCTCATGTTCTGCTCCAGATTTAAATTGCTCCTCTTTATGTAGTTTCATAAGGTGGAAGCTGAGATTATTGATTTCATGCCTTTTATTTTTTGAAAAACACTCATATGCATATGTTCATATACGTGCATACACATGCACAAATATGTGCAGATGCATATGCACACATGTGGTTTTAATACCATAAATTACCCTGTAAGCACTGCTGAATACCTATGCATATTTTCTTTCCTCTGAGCTCAAATTCCACTCACTCGCAAACCTGGCCACTTAATCTGCATGTTCATTGTTGTCTCAATCTAGAATTGGGCAAAAATAACAAACTACTTTCATTTGATCTCCATTTTCTTGACCGTTGATATATTTAACATCAGCACATCAGAATCTATCTAATAGATTAAGGCCAAAGCTGCCAGGACACTCCTAATATGACTCTTCTCACACCAAGGAGTGTAATTGACATTGATTTAAAAATATGGTGTCATCTGCTTATGTCTCCAGTACTCTTCACTGCCGCAAGACTAGTTTATGCCAGGATTCACTTAGCCCAGAGAAGCATCTCTTCTGCTTCTCACATCCCAACTAGAGTCATTACTCTGCTAAAAAATAAATATGACCATGGGGATACTTTGCTTTAAAAAAATCCCAGAATTTCCTGCTGTACTTAGAAAGCATTTGCTCCCCAAACAGAAAATGAAGGCTTCCTCAATTTCACACCAGTCGTATGTGGTGATCATTAAGACACTGAGAGAAAATGACTCTGACCTGTCCCTTCACAGACTTTCTCTTTTTCCTCTTGGTTAAGTCACTCTCCTCATAGTGCTTTTCTCTGTTATTCACACATTCATACTGTGTTCCTTCTAAGAGCCTTGATTGTCATGAACCTCAATGTCCTTCAGAAACTTCTCTTGAGGTCAGTTGTTCTCCTCATCCAGGTCAGTCACCTCCTCAGAAAAAGTGGCCTCTGCCTCCCCGACTAACTGACTCCATTTTCTCATGAATCACTTCCTCTTCCCTTGCCATTTTTTTCCTTTAGGACCCTTAACTTTTTCTAGAATTTTTTTGTTGATTTATGTTTAATTAAACATGGCCTTGTTTTCAACAGAAAAGATATAGGTAAAGGAGAGTCAGACAGTGACTTTCCCAGGGATGCAGCCTAGATATATTCCTGGTCCGGCATAGTTGTTCAATTAACACTTTATTGAATGAACGAATGAATGAAAAGTGAATGAGCAAGAAACGCTCCAAGATATAATCAACACTCATGACCTATACACATTGAAAACAACCCACTGAATGTAAAACATGGATTATATTCTGAGTAAGGAGAAGTTTGAACAGCAGTGTGCTGCTCTTCATAGTCAGAAAGAATGAGAGGAAATAGAGGGAAGAAATTGTTTTCCCAGCTGCATTTTGCATTTGCCGGGGAGATAAGGAAGACATCCAAAGTCCATGATAATCAGGTATGAGTATTCTTATCTTTTTTTAAGAAAAAAAAAACAAGCAAATAGGCTTTGCAATCACAAAAAAAATTTGCAATAAATGGGACTACACTATCACTTAACTCTATTGCCTCCTGTTCACAAAAACAGGTTGTGTTAGTTGGTTCTTCTTGGAAAACAAACCAGCTCCAAAGAAAATACCATAAAATGAGCATGTACAGCCCTCCCTCAGTATCCATGGGAAATAGTTTCCAGGACACCCTGCAGATATTCCAATTTTTGGAGACTCAAAACCTTTATGCAAAATGCACAATATTTGCATATAACCTACACATATCCTCCTGTACATTTCACACCATCTCTACCCTCCTTGTAATACCTAATATGATGTCTACACATGATTTGTGTGGATTCATCCAAGTGTTACTCAGCACATGGAAAAGTCAAGTTTTGCTTTTTGGAATTTGGTGAATTATTTTTCTAAATATTTTTGATCCAGGATTAATTGAATCCATGGGTACATGTCACATGGATAGAGGGCTGACTGTACAGCTGCTTATAAGTCTGAAGGTCAGCTCTGTGGTTCTTCCATTCTGGGCTGGCTGCACTGATCTCTGTTGAGTTCACTCATGTGTCTGCAGTTACCCTGTGGTTCAGTTGTGACTGGATGGTCTGATGTGACTCCTTTAACCTATCTGGAAGCTGGTTTGATGTGCAGGTTGGACAACATTTGGTATCACTTTACATGGGTCAGGGAGATGGGTCCTATTCCCCAACCTCTGTTAGATGGGTTCCCAGATCAACTCTGGGGTTCAAGTCTATTCATTGTGGGTTGTTTGGGAGAAATTGTACACAGACCATTGTTAGTGAAGAAGGTGAACTGCTGTTATTTATTGCTGTTAGCAGTTATTGTTATCCTCTGAAATGCCTCTTATATAACCAAGGTCTCCCCAGGGTGGCCCAACAGTGCAGCTCAGCTCAGCCCATCCAGTCACTTCCTCGGATGCCTGCAGGTGTGAGAAAGGCAATGCGTTCAGTCACAGGAAAGGCAGGGGCCCACCCTGTTGCTGAAAACTGCAGACACAGCTTTCGCACTGTTTCGTTGCAAAATACAAAGACTTCATTTTCTTTGTATTTAAGATAGTTATACATTTTTTTCTATAATGTCTGCATGCTTTTTAACTAATTTTAATTTTCACAACTGGATGTATTTATTATTTATGTGTTAGGTGCTCTTAGTCACTTATGGCAAGAGTGAGTTAATAGGGACAAGATATGGATTAGTCATGGAACAATAGAGAAGTGTGTGGATTCAGATAGGATAAAGATCAAAGGGGTGACAAATACATTCAATACATTCTTTTGAGAAGTGGATTCTCATAGATCACCACTAGTCAAGGTTCACATTCAAGGTGCAATGGCGTGTCAGTCTCATTGTGCAAATGGTCAGCTCTGCACAGTAAACTTGGCTAGCACATTATAGGATCAAAATTACGTATAAAGATATGGGGAAAATAAAACATCATGCAAATAATAATTTGAAGGATTTTTCAATTATTTACACTTGGATATAAAGCAGAACGCTACAATGAATGAAGCTACAACCTAAAAATATTAAGCCTTTTATAAAGGTTTCTTTTTCTCAGGGTATTTCTCAGCAAATAATGATAAAAAAATTTATGGATAAACTACTTGCACAATTCACTGCAATAAATCCTTTCCCTGAACTCATACTTTGGTCAGCCTCATTCTAAACAGATGCAGGTGTTTTGCCCATGTGTCTTGCTCAGGTCAATAGGATAATAGCAGATATGACACAATTGGAATATTGGAAAGGGCTTACCCATCAAAGTTTTCCTCTCTCTCGCAGTGCTTGGAAACCCTAAGGTCACAATGAGAATAAGCCTGTGCCCATCTAAAGTCAATGTCAGTGGCATGGCTGCTCTTAGGTCTACTATTTGTTCTTAAAATGTGTGTTAAGTTTGTTATGGCCATGTAACAAATTACCACAAATTTATCAGCTTAAGACTATACCCATTTATCATCTCTCAATTTCTGAGTCAGCAGTCGGGATATGGCTTTGTTGGGTCCTGCCCATTGGATTTTACAAGGCTGTGCTGCAGTGTAGACTGGGCTTCATTCTCCCCTGAGACTCCTTGAGAACACAGACACTTCAGAGCTCTTTCAGGTAGTTGCAGAGCTCATTCGTTAGCACTTCTATGACTCAGGGCTTCAATTTCTAACTGACTCTTGGCTCAAGGCTGCTCTTAGGTTCTAGAGGCTGTGGACAGTTCCCTGCCATGTGATGCTCACAGGCACAGGCAATGCCCACATGGCTGTTTGCTTGTTCAAGGCCAGCAGGAGGTTTCAGAGAGTGTCTCTTTCCAGTCTGCTATGACAAAGGCTTATAGAATATAATAAAGTAATTGGAAAGACATCTCATAATCTATGACATACCATATGGATTGGAAGCAAGTCTAGGTTCTGCCTGTTCTCTGTGGAGGTAGATTATACAATTGTGTGATTCACCGGGGAGAGGGTTCTGCTAGGGTGTTCTGGCATCTTTAGTTTCCTCAAATATCAGGTACCTGTACTGAGTGTGAAATCTGTCCTGCATTTACTGGCATTGACTAGTCCTGTGACTTCGGGGAACATCTTGGGAAGCATACTTTTTAAGAGATATTTTAAGATAACTTAGCTCCTGTTGGTGAAGTATAACATTTGCAAAATATCGTAATCTTTGTGATTTCTAACATGTCTTCAAGGTTTCTTAATTGCAATTTTCATAAGCCAATTATCTCTAAATATCTTCAAAATTTATATTTAATAGTGGGAAAATGAATTATTAAGGAGTCTACTACACAAGACTCAGGGAAATGATGTCAATACCCAATTGCTGCTGCCCACTGCTAGACAATGTAAGACAATTTTCATGAACAATAAAACAGATATTGCTAGACACTGCTGTGGGCACCACTGGCTTTCTGCCTCTAGAAATGTGTGCAGAATGAGGGCAATTGCTATGAGTCTCAAACTATAAATTTTTTCATTATACTTTAAGTTGCAGGGTACATGTGCACAGCGTGCAGGTTTGATACATAGGGATTCATGTGCCATGTTGGTTTGCTGCATCCATCAACTCATCATTTACATTAGGTATTTCTCCTAATGATATCCCTCCCACAATTACCCACCCACCGATAGGCCCTGGTGTATGATGTTGCCCACCCTGTGTCCAAGTGTTCTCATTATTCAATTCCCACCTATGTGTGAGAACATGTGGTGTTTGGTTTTCTGTTCTTGTGAGAGTTTACTGAGAATGATGGTTTCCAGCTTAATCCAAGTCCATGAAAAAGACATGAACTCATGAACTCATGCTTTTTTATGGCTGCATAGTATTCCTTGGTGTATATGTGCCACATTTTCTGAATCCAGTCCATCATTGATGGACATTTGGGTTGGTTCCAAGTCTTGCTATTGGGAATAGTGCCACAATAAGCATACGTGTGCATGTGTCTTGATAGTAGCATGATTTATAATTCTTTGGGTATATACCCAGTAATGGGATTGCTGGGTCAAATGGTATTTCTAGATCTAGATCCTTGAGGAAACACCACACTGTCTTCCACAATGCTTGAACTAATTTACATTCCCACCAAAGTGTAAAAGCATTCCTATTTCTCCACTTCCTCTCCAGCTTCTGTTGTTTCCTGACTTTTGAATAACTGGCATGAGATGGTGTCTTAGTGTGGTTTTGTTTTGCATTTCTGTGACGACCAGTGATGATGAGCATTTTTTCATGTGTCTGTTGGCTGCATAAATATCGTCTTTTGAGAAGTGTCTGTTCACATCCTTTGTCCACTTTTTGATGGGATTTTTTTTTCTTGTAAGTTTAAGTTCTTTGTAGATTCTGGATATTAGCCCTTTGTCAGATGGGTAGATTGCAAAAATTTTCTCCCATTCTTTAGATTGCCTGTTCAATCTGATGGTAGTTTCTTTTGCCATGCAGAAGCTCTTTAGTTTAATTAGATCCCATTTGTCTATGTTGGCTTTTGTTACCATTGCTTTGGTGTTTTAGTCATGAAGTTGTTGACCATGCCTATGCCCTGAATGGTATTGCCTAGGTATTCTTTTAGGGTTTTTATCGTTTTAGGTTTAACATTTAAGTCTTTAATCCATGTTGAATTAATTTTTGTATAAGGTGTAAGGAAGGGATCCAGTTTCAGCTTTCTACATATGGCTAGCCAGTTTTCCCAGCACCATTTATTAAATAGGGAATCCTTTCCCCATTTCTTGTTTTTGTCAGGTTTGTCAATGATCATATGGTTGTAGATGTGTGGTGTTAATTCTGAGGCCTCTGTTCTGTTCCATTGGTCTATATATCTGTTTTGGTACCAGTACCATGCTGTTTTGGTTACTGTAGCCTTGCAGTATAGTTTGAAGTCATGATATCTCCAGCTTTGTTCTTTTTGCTTAGGATTGTCTTGGCAATGCAGGCTCTATTATGGTTCCATATAAATTTTAAAGTAGTGTTTTCCAATTCTGTGAAGAAAGTAATTAGTAGCTTGATGGGAATGGCATTGAATTATAAATTACCTTGAGCAGTATGGCCATTTTCACTATATTGATTCTTCCTTTCCATGAGTATGGAATGTTCTTCCATTTGTTTTTTGTCTTCTCTTATTTTGTTGAGCAGTGGTTTGTAGTTCTCCTTGAAGAGGTCCTTCACATTCCTTATAAGTTGGATTCCTAGGTATTTTATTCCTTTTGATTTAATCTATGATGTGTATTTAAATTCTCATTCTATAGAAGAAAAATCCAAAGTACCTGGAAAAGAGAAATCTTGCCATGAGATACAGAGTTCTTCAGTTTCAAAGTAGAGATTATCTCTCAGATATTCTGGCTCATACAATTTTCAGTACACTGCAAGACGGAAGATGTGAAAACAACACTACCCAGTTGGCCTTGTACTTGCTTTGCTCACTGTTAACTAAGTTCATCGCAAAGAAAATGATTACAATAACAAAAAAGATTACAATAAAACACATTGTCAATGAACTATCACAAATGAATACATCTTTAGAATGACCTCCAAAATCCAGACATTTCTATAACTGCAAAACATTTTGACCCACTCTTTTGGAATCAACTTGCTTTCCACAACACAGATCAGGGAATTTTTATCTGCTTATTGTCAGTACAGGTTCCATTTTCTTTTTAAGAGTTGCATGTAAATGAAATATAGGATGCGCTCTTTTGTGTCTGGTGACTTTTATGCAGCGCAACTGTTTCTCAGATTCATTCAGATGTCCTGTGTTCTAATTAATTGTGTTCCTCTTTATTTTTGAGTATTATTTAACTGTTCAGCAATTTAAAATGGATCCCTTCATCTATTGATTGCCGTGTGGATTGTTTCCATTTTGGGCTAATATGAATAAAGCTGCTATGAATGTTCTTGAACAAGACTTTGCGTGAACATATGTCTTCATTTATTTTGAGCTAATACCTAGGTGTGTAGTTGCTGTGTCTTACAGTTAAGTGTTTAATACTCTGTCCGACTTTTCCCAAAATGGCTATAATATTTTAAATGTCCACCAACAACATATTACAGCTCCACGCCTTCCAAAATCTGTTTCAATGTTTTTTTAAGATTTAACCTAATCATCATTCAACAGTATCTAGAATGGCAAGTGATTATTAAGCTATATTTTCTTACAATTTTCTTGTCAGTTTTGGGAATTGATGTGTTATAGGATATTGAGAACAAAATCAATACTCTCCTAGTTCCCTTTCAAACACTTTTATCAAGACATAATATTTCGGATGGTAACAGGATATATAAAGGGAGTGTTGGAGTAGTAATAAGTATTTTCAATATTTATTATTATTATACTCCATAAGGCAATATATCTTCAATGAAATGGCATTTAACTAGACTTAGGATAGAAAGAGTCTCATCTCAAACCTAATATTCAATATTAGCAACAGTTTGAAGGAAAAATATTCATATAAGCCAGAGAGTGTTTTGCTGGTCAAGTAGCACTGCAGCACTGAAGCTCTTCTAATACCAGGCCTTCACAATAATTTCCACTCAGAACATTTGGTTGCCTCCTTGCCTTATTCTCCTTATGGGACTTCATGCTGAGGGCATGTGGCATCACAGAGCAGTGCACTTGGGTGCAGAAATACAGCTTAGGAGACTGTCTGGCCTTAGAGGTGGCTGCAATGGAATACACATTTTCAAGGAAGTTCCCTATTAAATCTCCTGGTAAATTGTTAGTTAAGACCAGGTACAGTGACTTATCCCTGTTATCCTAGATGTTTGCAAGGTCAAGTAGGGAGGATAGCAGAAACCCAGGAGTTCAAGACCAGTCTGGAAAATATAGAGAACCACCCCCTCCCATTTCTAGGAAAAAAAAAAAAAAAACACTGTTTGCTAAGATGTGGTGTGAACAATGGCATTTCTAAGTGATTATTTATTAACACTTTCTCAGAAAATTAGCAAATAGAATGATGTCCTGTGATCCAATAATATCATAATAAAGATGCCAAGTTTTTAAACTATGGTAAATATAGAGAACATAAACTTACCCCTCTTAGCTGTTTTTAAGTGTACAGGGCAATGGCATTAAGTATAGTCATATTGTTGTGCTAGCATCAATAATAGCCATCTCCAGAACTTTTTCCATCTCCTAGAACTGAAACTCCATAGCCATTAAATGACAATCCCCTCTCCACTTCCCCTGTTCCCAGTCCCTAGCAACCACCATTCAAATTCTGTCTCTATGACAGTGACTACTGTGAAGCAGGTTCACTGTGCACTGGTTACCAACTTATCAGAGTCCAGAGAGACAGAACAATCACACACAACATGTTACAAGAACATGTTTAGTATTTACAGGTGGCCAGCAAGGGACTGAAGAAGGCTAGGATTTATTGTGGGTCTTTACGCTGAGGCACAGATATGGAGCTGATGGAATCTTGACTGTGTGTACCCTACTTGGACCAGAGCTAAGGAACCCTAGAAAGAAGATGCTCTGGGTTTTAAACCCTGGTGTCACAGGACACATGAAGCTAAAGTACTGGAGGACTTAAATATAGGAAGACAGTACTAGAGGGAGTTGGAACAGAGGCCAGGCTGTTCTGACCAGTCCCTCCCTATTTCAGATTGTTACATTTCCAGCACATTCTACAATTATTCTTGAGAAGTGTAAGAAAGAGAGTGGGGAAAACCAAGTGAGTCCAGAACCACTGGAGGACCGTATTGAAGTCATCCCCCAACCCAGACATTCCCCTTAGAATGTCTATTCCATTTTATATACCTATCAATCACCCTGAACTGGAGGTGGAGGTGTGTCTTGCCAGACTGATGAAGCACCTTGACTAACACAATCTCAAAGCAACATCATTGAGCCAGAGCCATATGGTGTACACCATAGTGTACATCAAATGTTGAAATGTTGGTGTAATTTGCCCTTGGTAGAATGAAAGGGAACCTCTAGTTAATGACAGAATGAGGTCAAGAATGGGAGATTCACTATTTTGAAAGATTACCCTTAGTGACGTAAAATAAGCTAACAAAGACGTTATGCTTCCAGGCCTTTCCTGCCTCATCCTTGCCAAAATGCAGCCTGACAGGTTAGTGCATCATCTCTCACCCATCCCAGGGTCTCAGGTGTCCCCTACTGATCTACAAGGCTTGGGCCGTGTTGGTGTAGGAATCTGGTTTGGCTGTCCTTGCTCGGTGAACAATCCATTGCCTTTGTCACTTGACCCATATATTTCAATTCTGATTGTCCACTACAGGAAGAGAGATTATGCCCTGTAAACACTTGACATATTTCATGATATCACCAATACTAAAGGAAGGATAAGATGTCTCTGGCACCAGAAAAGGGTCCCTAGTTCCCTGATATTTCTTAGTCTTGATATCCATCATTTAGGGATCTTGCAGAATGGAAACACCCAGAGGAAACATAATCCTCATACTAGAGTTAGGGGGCCTGTCTGGGGTATTGTAATGGCCTGAATTGCAAACCTCCTCATACTAGAGTTAGGGGGCCTGTCTAGGGTATTGTAATGGCCTGAATTGCAAACCACCCAAGGGCATACATTCTAAAGGAAAAAAAGAAAAAGCATGGTTAGGAACACTGAAATGGCTTTCACAGGTTCAGACTAAAAAAGCGTCTGCCTGGACTACCTTCACTTCCACCCATCTCTGTGTTTCTCAACATGTACTATTTCCCTTTTTCTGGAGTATGATCTTTAATGTCCATATTACTCTCGTCAGATGGGGTACCACCCCATTAACAGACTTTCTAGATGTCCTTTCTAGATGTTGCTGTGTGAGTCCACTGGTCTAGCATTCACCATTTCATTGGCGTGTGGATGTAGGATGCATGGAAAGTTCATCGTGTTCCATGAGAGTGTGCCTATTGTCATGTTGCTTGGGCAGTAAAAGATGCTCCTTGGTCAGTGTGAAGTCTCATGGGGTATCCAAAAACATGACATAAGCTGCTCTCAAGGGATACCTAGATAGTCCCAGCATCCAATTGAGCATCGTATCTCTTTTTCCTGCAGGTGGAAAGCTGTGGCCATAGTCCTTTCCTCCACATTGAGGATTCTTTAATAGTCCAGTCTCTCAGTTGCCATTTTCCTGAACAGATGGCGAGGCTGTCAGTAATGGCCCAGGATTTAGTGGAAATGTGGCATGGTATGATGTTGGGACAGCCTGCATGGCCATTGCCACTGAATGTAGTTTGGCCCACTGGGTAGAAAGCCCATGTTAAGTTTCAGTTTAAAAAGTGGCCATCCACTAGCTGAATGGTGGCCACACCTAGTGGACCTGTCAGTTTGTGTTTTGCCTTGCCGTCAGTGACTCCTGCCATACGGAAATCTCTGAATCTTGGGCTCCACATGGGCAAATGAAGAGCCAAATTATCACCTACAAGTCATTTCGTCCCTTCTAGCAAGCTCCACATTTGTTCATGGAGCCACAGATCCTGTGGGGTCCCGACTAAACCTGATCAAGAATGTGCCATTTCCATGTGATAACATGGTGACTGTGTTCAGATTGTTCACTTTTACTAATGGTGTTTGTAAGTATCCAAGTGAGAATGGACAGCTAAGGGAGCAGCAGTGTCACAGTCACACATGGTGCTGAAACCTTAACGTGTTCAGTCTCCATCAGTGCCTAAGAGCAAACAAGGAGTTGCCATTCAATAGAAGCCCATTTGGTGACTGCTTCAGGCAACTTATGGACCCTAAAATTGAGAGGCTGGTGCACTCAGTGGCAATTTTCTGTGGCCATACGCTCCACTGAGTATGCAGAGAGGTTGTGGATACCTGGACTTCCATCTGGTTAGCAGGCTCTAAAAATCTTAAAGAAGTGATTGGGCCAGGCCTTGTTGAACAGCTTCCAAGGCTACTGTTGCAAAATGCCCCTTTCAAAGTTGGCAACTTTGTTCATGATTTTGACTAAGGGAACCAAAAGAACACCCAGGTGAGGTTTACGCCGTCTCCCATTCGCAGAGCGGCCTACCAGCCATTGAGTCTCCTTTTATTCAGTGGGTGCCACAGCGATCAATGTTTCCAGCTGCTCAGTTGGCATAATAATTAACTATGAGTACACAGCTCACTTTCAAGATACATATATTCCTTGATGGAAGTAACAGCATCATACATGATTAGTGTGTCAGAACCTTCACCACATCTGATAGGATACCAATTCAATTACCTAGGGTTTGTGTGTCAGTTTTCCTTGACTAAGAATACGTTTTCTCCTTTCTATAGAGATCGCTGCACCTGTGCAGGTGATAAGATAACTGCACATTTTGCCTTACTTTTTTGTTGTAAATAAGTTGCCTGATTCAATGTCATATTATGGAAGAAATTCTTAAATGTGATGAAAGCACTTGGAAAGTCCTCAAATAATATTTCTTGCAGAAATACAACTGAGAAGAAAGACAAATGCATATACAGGAAAACAACCACAGCTCTCCTCATGTTAGGTGAGGCCTGCTAAAAACACCTGACACCAGCTGTTAGTCTGATCCTTGATGTCTGGTACAATCTTGGGTTATTCTTCTTGGAAAGGCAGATGCTCAGAAGTGCCAGTATCCCCGTGAGTCCCAGTTAACTGAAATTCATATTGTTGAATCCATGCACAGATAGTCGTGATGTCGGTTCATGAGACTCCCTGGGAAAGCTGGGAAAGGTAACTGATCGAAGTCCATGTTTTGAACTATTTTAATTATTTTGAGCACCTGTTTCTAATGGCCTTTAGATAAGTATTTACTTGGAAAGAATTTATTTTTTTTTTTTTATTTTTATTTTTTTTTGAGACGGAGTCTCGCTCTGTCGCCCAGGCTGGAGTGCTGTGGCCGGATCTCAGCTCACTGCAAGCTCCGCCTCCCGGGTTCCCGCCATTCTCCTGCCTCAGCCTCCCGAGTAGCTGGGACTACTGGCGCCCGCCACCTCGCCCGGCTAGTTTTTTGTATTTTTTAGTAGAGACGGGGTTTCACCGTGTTAGCCAGGATGGTCTCGATCTCCTGACCTGGTGATCCGCCCGTCTCGGCCTCCCAAAGTGCTGGGATTACAGGCTTGAGCCACCGCGCCCGGCAGAATTTATTTTTTTCTAGTGGTCCTTTTTCGGAAGGTTCAGTCATATCTCCCCCAGAATGACGTTGTGTCCAATCCTTCAGATGTGTTTCTTCTAAGGCCTGATGACCTGTCAAAACCAGTAGTCAATATTGTGATATTGTTCGTAACATGCAGACGAGGGAGAGGACAATAGTACTCCCAATATCACGGGAGGTGTACACCACCCCTTGTGAGAATCTTCGAAATATCCAGGAGTTGGGGGACTATATTATTCCCAATATATATCGTGGGGGGGGGGTATACACCCCTCTTGTGGTATTATTTATAATATCCAGGGGGTGAGACGACGATATTACTCCCAATATCGTGAGGGGTGTATAACTCTTAGTTTGATATTGTTCATAATATCCAGGGGTGAAGAGGATGCCATTACCGCCAATATTGCTGGGAGTGTACAACACCCTCACGATATTGTTCGTGATATCCAAGGAAAGAGGATGATATTACTCTCAATATCGTGGGGACTGTACACCCTCCACTTGTGATATTGTTCATAATATCCAGGAGGGGAGAGGACGATATTCCTCCCAATATCGCCGGGCTGTACACGCCCTCTTGTGATATTGTTCATTATAGCTATGGGGAAGGGGAGATGATATTACTTCCAAAATCGTAAGCACGTTGTGTGTACACGCCCCTGTGATATTGTTCGTAATATTCAAGGGGGCGAGGATGATATTACTTTCAATATCGTAAGCACGTTGTGTGTACACCCCCTGTGATATTGTCCATAATATCCAGGGTGGGAGAGGACGATTTTACTCTCAATATCGCAGTGGCTTTACACATCCCTGTAATATTGTTCGTAACATCCAGGGCTTAAGAGGATGATATTGCTCCCAGTATCGCGGGGGGCGTACACGCCTCTGTGATATTGTTGATAACATCTAGGGGGAGACAGGAGGAAATTGCTCCCAACATCATGGGGCGTGCACAGCCCCCTGTGACATTGTTCACAATGTCCAGCGGGAAATAGGATGACGTTACTCCCAATGTCGCGCGGGATGTTCTCCTCACTGTAATAGTTTTCTTAATATTTAGAGGGGAGAGGATGAGATTAATCATAATACCGGGGGGGGTGTACACCCTTCTGTGATATTGTTCCTAGTATCCAGGGATGGTTGGAGATGATACTAGCTTCAATATCGTAAACACCTTTTGCATACTCCCCCTTGTGATGATGTTCGTAATATCCAGGGGGAAACGATGATATTACTCCCAACATCACGGGGAGTGTGCACGCCCCTGTGACATTTTTCATAATGTCTGCGTGGGGGGGAGCAGATGATATTACTCCCAATACCTCAGGGATGTACACACCCCTGTGATATGGTTCCTAATATCCAGGGGAAGAGGGGATGATATTACTCCCAATATCTCGGGAGGTATATACCTCCCTGTGATATTGTTCCTTATATCCATGGGGGGATTGGAGATGATATTACTTTCAATATCGTAAACATCCTGTTTGAATATCCCCCTATGATATGGTTTGTAATATCCAGGGGAGTAGAGGATGATATTACTCCCAGTATCGCGGGATATTTACACTCCCCTGTGATATTGTTAATAATATCCAGGGAAAGAGAGGATGATATCACTTCCAAATGGCAGGGTATTTACACCCCCCTGTGATATTGTTAGTAATATCCAGGGAAAGAGAGGATATTACTCCCAACATCGTGAGGTATTTACACCCCCCTGTGATATTGTTACCAATATCCAGGGAAAGAGAGGATATTACTCCCAACATCATGAGGTATTTACACCCCCCTATGATATTATTAGTAATATCCAGGGAAAGAGACGATGATATTACTCCCAACATCGGAGGGGATTTACACCCCCTTGTGATATTGTATGTAATATCCAGGGGTGAGAGGATGATATTACTCTCAGTATTGCGGCGGGGGATATACCCCCTGTGATATTGTTTGTAATATTCAGAAGGGGAGAAAATGATATTACCCCTAATATCAAGGGGGAGCGGTGTTGTACACACCCCTGTGATATTGTTTGTAATATCTTGGGAGGGAGGGGATGATATTACTCCCAATATCGCTGGGGCTTTACACACCCCTGTGATTTTGTTCATAATATCCAGGGGTGAGAGGATGATATTATGCCCAATATCACAATCCCGTGTGTACACTCCCTTGTGATACTGTTCGTAACATCTGGGGTGGGGGGAGAGGATGATATTACTCCCAATATCATTCCATGTGTACACCGCTCTGTGATATTTTTTGTAATATCCAGGGACGTAGGGAATGACATTACTCTCAATATTGCAGGTGCTGTAAAACCCCCTGTGATATGGTTCGTAATATCCAGGGGGATAGAGGATGATATTACTCCCAGTATCATGGGGTATTTACACCTCCCCGTGATATTGTCAGTAATATTCAGGGAAAGAGAGGATGATATTACTCCCAACATCATGGGGGATTTACACCCCCTTGTGATATTGTATGTAATATCCAGGGGTGAGAGGATGATATTACTCTCAGTATTGCGGCAGGGGATACACCCCCTGTGATATTGTTTGTAATATTCAGAAGGGGAGAAAATGATATTACCCCTAATATCACGGAGGAGGGTGTTGTACACTCCCCTGTCATATTGTTTGTAATATCCTGGGAGGGAGAGGATGGTATTACTTTCAATATCGCTGGGGCTTTACACACCCCTGTGATTTTGTTCATAATATCCAGGGGTGAGAGGATGATATTATGCCCAATATCACACGGGAGTATACACTCCCATGTGATATTGTTCGTAATATCCGGGGTAGGGGGGTGGGAAAAGGATGATGTTACTTCCAATATCGTTCCATGTGTACACCGCCCTGTGATATTTTTTGTAATATCCAGAGTTGTAGAGGATGACATTACTCTTAATATTGCAGGTGCTGTAAATCCCCCTGTGATATTGTTCGTAATATTCAGGAGGGAGAGGATGATATTACTTCCAATATCGCTGTTGGTGTACACTCCCCCTGATATTGTTTGTAAACTCCAGGGACAGAGAGGTTGATATTACTCCCAATATCGCAAGGGGTGTACAGCTTTCTGTGATACAATTTCTAATACCCATGGGTGATTGGAGATGATATTACTTTCAACATCATAAACTTTTTGTGTATACAAGTCCCTGTCCTATTGTTTGTAATGTCCAGGAGGGTAGAGTATGATATTACTCCCAATATTGTGGGGGGTGTACAATCTCTTGTGATCCTTTTTGTAATATCTGGGAGGGAGAGAATAATCTTACTCCCAGTATCTCAGGCAGTGTACTCTCCGCCATGTTATTGTTCATAATACACAAGGCTATCAGTATGATATTACTCCCAATATCTCGGCATTGTACCCTGCCGCAGCATGATATTGCTTGTAATACCCAGGCAGGGAGAGGATGATAAAACTCCCAATATCACATGCTGTGTATCCCCTCTGTGATATTATTTGTAACACCCCGTGGTGGAGAGGATGATAATATTCTCTATATCATGGATGATTTACTCCTCTTTTGTGATATTGTTCGTAGTACCCTGTGGTAGAGAGGATGGTATTACTCCCAATATCACCACCAACGTGACATTGTTCATAAAACTCAGGGCAAGTCTTTCTTATGTATGTCTCATGATAGGGAATGACTATGTTGAGGTCTGATGGTTTTATGAAGAGGAGTTCTGCACAAGTTCTCTCTCTTTGCCTTCTGCTATCCGCATAAGTTGTATCTTGCTACTTTTGCCTTCTACCATGGCTCTGAGGCCTCCCCAGCCATGTGGAAGTATGACTTAATTAAACGTCTTCTTTGTAAATTGTCCAGTCTTGGATATGTCTTTATTAGCAGCATGAAAATGGACTGATACAGACAATTGGTACCAGGAAAGTGCGGTACTATTGAAAAGATACCCAAACATGTGGAAGTGACTTTAGAGCTGGGTAACAGGCAGAGGTTGGAACAGTTTGGAAGGCTCAGAAGAAGACAGGAAAATGTGGGAAAGCTTGAAACTCCCTAAGACTTGTTGAATGGCTTTGATCAAAACGCTCATAATGATATGGACAATGAAATCCAGGCTGAGGTGGTCTCAGATGAAGATATTGTTGGAAACTGGAGCAAAAGTTATTCTTGTTATGTTTTAGCAAAGAGATTGGTGGCATTTGTCCCTGCCCTAGAGATTTGTGGAACTTTGAATTTGAGAAAGATGATTTAGGGTATCTAGTGGGAGAAAGTTTTAAGCAGCAAAGCATTCAAGAAACGACTCAAGTGCTTTTAAATGCATTCAGTTACATGAGTGAAGCAGAACATAAATGTCCAGAAAATTTGCAGCCTGACAACGTGACAGAAAAAAAATCCCATTTTCTGAGGAGAAATTCAAGCCAGCAGCAGAAATTTAAATGAGTAATGAGGAGCCCAGTGTTGTTAACCCCCAAGACAATGGGGAAAATGCCCCCAGGGCATGTCAGAGGTCTTCATGGCTGCCCCTCCCATCACAGGCCCAGAGGTCTAGGAGGAAAAATAGATTTTGTGGGCGAGGCCCAGTGCCCTCATGCTGTGTGCAGCCTAAAGGCTTGTTGGTCTGCATCCCACCTCTTCCAGCCATGGCTGAAAGGGGCCAATGTAGAGCTCAAGCTGTGGCTTCAGAGGCCCCAAGCCTGGCAGCTTCCACATGGTATTGAGCCTGCAAGCACACAGAAGTCAAGAATTGGGGTTGGGAAACCTTCACCTAGATTTCAGAGGTTGTGTGGAAACACCTGGATGCCCATGCAAGAAGTTTGCTGCAGGGGAGGGGTGCTCATGGAGACCCTCTGCTAGGCCAGTGCAGATGGGAAATGTGGGGTTGGAGCCCCCACACTGAGCCCCTACTGGAGCACTGCTTAGTGGAGCTGTGATAAGAGGGCACTGTCCTCCAGATCCCAGAATGGTAGATCCACTGGCAGCTCACACTCTTCACCTGGAAAAGCCACAGAGACTCAATGCCAGCCCTAGCAAGCAGTCAGGAGAGGGGTTGTACTCTTCAAAGCCACAGGGATAGAGTTAGTCAAAACCATGGAAACCAACCTCCCGCATCAGTGTGTCCTGAATATGAGACATGGAGTCAAAAGGAGATCATTTTGGAACTTCAGATTTAACTGCCTTCCTGGATATCAGACTTGCCTGGGTTCTGTAGCCCCTTTGTTTTGGCCAAGTTCTCCCATTTGGAATGGCTGTATTTACCCAATGCCTGCACCCCCAGTAGGGCCTAGGAAGTAACTATCATGATTTTGGTTTTACAGGCTCATAGGTGGAAGGAACTTCCCTTTTCTCAGATAGGACTTTGGACTGTGGACTTTTGAGTTAATGTTGAGATGAGTTGAGACTGTGGGGGACTGCTGGAAAGGCATGATTTGTTTTGAAATATGAGGACATGATATTTGTGAGGGGCCAGCAGTGGAATGATATGGTTTGGGTGTGTCCCCACCCAAATCTCATCTTGAATTCTCACAGGTTGTGGGAGGTACCGGGTGGTTGGTAATTGAATCATGGGAGCAGGTCTTCTCCATGCTGTTCTCATGACAGTGAATAAGTCTCATGAGATCTGATGGTTTTTTAAAGAGGAGTTCGCCTGCACAAGCTCTCACTCTTTGCCTGCTGCCATCCACGTAAGATGTGACTTGCTCTTCCTTCTGCCAAGGTTGTAAAGCCCCACAGCTATATGAAGTATAAGTCCATTAAACCTCTTTAATCATAAATTTCCCAGTCTCAGATATGTCTTTATCAGCAGGGTGAAAACGGACTAATACAGGATGCAGACAGATTTAGAATTTTAATGGCTTCCTGATTGATTTACACATTTATAATTATAAAATGTCCATTTTTGTCTCTTGCATTTAAGTCATGACCTATTTTCTTTTGCTCAGTTTTGCATATGTACTTTTCATTCTTTCATTTTCAAAGCCATTCTATATTCTTTCGATAGTGTGTATTTAATAATTAACATACATCTTTGATTTTAATCCTGTCTGATAATTTTATGATTTACTTGGAAAAATTTGTTTATTTACAATGCAATTATTATAAAGTTAGGGTTAAACTTACCATCTAGTTCCCTCCAATTTTCTTGTTTCATGCTTTCATTTGAATTAGTCAGTTTCATTATAGCTTTTTTCTTATATGAGCTTGCTAAATATGCAAGATTATTATACACTACATATCCTCAACTTATTACTCCCTAATACACATATAGTGTTATTATAATTTCTCTCCCAAATTATTTCTAGGTAAATCATGGAAGCAAGATCAACCTTTGGAAGCTCATCTATGTCCCCTACTGGGTTGACCTGGAATGTGTGATATGACCTAAAGTAACCTTTGAGTCACTAATGACCTAGAGCTCTCTATGGCGCAGTACTTCCTTTGGAGCTTGCGGTGGCATCAGGGCCCAACTTTGAACACCAGAGAGTGATCTCTCAACTCTGTAATTCTTTCTAGGAAATACATAAGAACTTCCGTCTGGGTTCATATCTCAAACACAGCCCACCAGTCTCTCACGTACTGCCTTCTGCTCCAAGTCTTCAGATGGTTATTTTTTCATTGGGTAAAAGGTTGGCTTATATATTATCTTGTAACGATCCAAATTCTGTTTAAGATGCCACACATATGTTCCTTTATTCTCTCAGACTTGGTCCTTATTGTTGAAACCCAGCTTTAGAGTCAGAAAGCTACTTTTTTTACTTCAATATGCTGTTGTTGAGACTGTGCAAAGACTTTTGGAACTAGGTCTTTATCTTTGCCTACATTTGCCACAACATGTCTAGTAATTTAAAAATCTAGACTGTGAGGAGTTTTATTTGGGTACTCCCTGAAAAAAGTAGAATAAAATATAGTGCCTGCTGCTGTCCTGGTCAGGGGTCTGCTTTACGAAAAGTGGTGGGGGGAGGTGAAGAAGGAGAGAGAAACTGTTTTAATATCACTAAACCTTATCAATATACATGTATTCTAGTAACTGCTAAACCAAATCAAAAGAATGTATTAGTTTTGTGTTGACAGTAATCAGTCTCAATTAGGTGCCTGTTACGCAGAATGAATTTACTTGATGAATGAATGTAGGGAAGGAAGAGAGGATTAGAATGAGCTCTCATTGAGCTTTCTCTTCTCTCGTGTCTCATTGCTCAAAGGGCACAAGTACCTCCTCCATTTTACAGACTTTGTCATGCAAAGGCTGCTGCCACTGATGGGAACTTAAAATATGGTGACTGAGGTGTAAATAGAAATGTATGGTCAAGAGCCCTCAGCTGCACTAAGTCCTCTGAGTTCTCCAACATCTTCCTCTGTAGGCATCTAAGAGAATCCACAGTACCTTCTCTCCACAGAAACAACACATCTGGCCAGCTGGGCCACAGCAAGCAGGGAGGTTTGTATTCAGGACTGTACCATTGTGGGAGGATAATGTGTACTTTGCTGGCAGCAGTAAACCTCAACGTTCTCAGCATCCATCTTCCTGATTTTAAACCTGAAAGTTGTCATTGACTCACTGCCACTGAACCTTTTTGGGACTCCAGGGTTCCTGTTGGAAACCATATAAATCGGGAGCCATGGAGGCTGGCCTGGATTCTGTAGGTCCCAATTCAAATAGCTGTATCCATTACTGTGAAGAGAGCTGTGACTAGGCCTGAAGGAGTTGGATCTCGGCTCTCCAGGGGTGACGGGCAGGGAGAGTGGAGGCTGGGTCATCACAGTATCTCCATTGGATCCTGAAATAATGAGAGAGAAGTGCAAGGTTATGTACAAATATTGTGAGTCATTTTAGTAATTTTCTGTCTGTTCTTTACGTTTTGCTCAATTATTTTTTGTGGGTGATTTTGGTTAATACTCCCAAAACATACAGGTTGAAAAAGAACTAAGATTTGCAAAGTACAAAGGGGCCCCTAGGAATCACATACCCCATCCTCCTCTTTCTGTGTCACAGCTTTCACTAAAGTACATGTCTTTGCTCCTTCTGAAATTTTCCTCATTCTCGCAGATCTAGACATCACATGCCCCATCCTGGAAGACAAGACACATCTAACACGAGGACAGGACACACATTGGGAGGCAGCAAGGCCCACAGAGCTCAAGCTCTGATCCCGTTGTCCTCCCTCATCTCCCTTCTGCACTTACTATGGACCCAGAGTATTAGCCCCCGGAGCTGAGCAGGGGGCCTTATTGTGGGAAGGTGAACTGAGGAGTCCTGATCAGTGAAGGCAAGATTAGATCTGAGCTTTTATCTCAGACTCACAAGGGAAGGTCCTCCCTAGGGGACAGTATGCAAATCCCCTGGTGGGTGCAGTGGGGTGGAAAGAGCCAAGGAGAAGGTGGGGGGCCTCTCTTGTGAGCAAAATGACATAAATATATTTTATGTTTTCAAGAAATTCAAGAGAGGTAAAATCTGTGTTTCCTCAGTGGCAGAAGGGACATATTTGGAGGTTTCCTGCGCTTTCCTCTACCAGATTTCTAGTTCTTTAGGACTTTCTCAGGCATGTTTTACATTTCTCTTTAATAAGGTTGAGGTTTCATAAATATTTGGTGATTCTTATTTTTGGTTCATGTTTATTTGAAAGAGCCTAGGTTTCTTTTATTTTATTTAAGGTAAAACACACAGTGCAAGGGTTCAAATCTTAAGGGTACAAATGTGTGTCAAGATCCAGATCATTTCATGTCATGATCCAAATCAAAATATGGAAAGTTTCCAATTCTCTCACTGCCTTCTCTATGTAGCTTCTCAGTCAGCAAATGCTGTTCAAAACAATCAATGTAACTGATATTGTGACATCTATTATAACTGTTTTATTTTTTCCTGGACTTAATCTTTATAATAGGTAAAGTAAACATTATTTGTAGCTTTCTTCTTATTTCTTTCATTTTAAGGGTTTGCTTCCTTCTTGTCAGTTTGAATTGCTGTCTGCTGTCATTCCCTGTTATTCTGAAGAATTTTCTCTTGAATTTTCCACAAGGCATATATACTATTAATGAATTAGTCTTTGTGTATGAAGGAACACATATACCTTGATTTTATGTTTAAATGATTGTATTGCTGGATATAGAATTTGTGGCTGACTTTTCACCCCCAGCATTAAAATGTACAATTCCACTGTCTTTCCACCTCCATTACTAATGATGAAAATTTAGCCAATAGCTTTATTATTGCTTCCTAATATAGAGTAAGTCGATATTTTAGTGACATCTTCCAAACTCTCTGTGTCTTTGTCTTTCAACATTGGTACTATAATGTGTATAGTTGTGAATTGCATTCTGCTTATCCTAAATGGGTTTCACTGATTTACTTTCAGGTATAGATTAATGTGTTTCATCACTGTGAAAATGTTTTTCATTATTTCTCCATATTTTTCTTTTTCAGTTTTTATTTTAGAATCAGAGCATACATGTACAGATATGTTGCAAAGTTATTTTGCATGATGCTGAGGTTTGGGGTATGACGGAAATTATTAACCAGGTAGTGAACATTGTACCCATAGGCAGTTTTTCAGCCCCTGCCCTTTCTCCCATTATGTTCCCTCTAGTAGTCCCCCATGTCTATTGTGCCCACCAACCGTGGATTCGATAAAGAAACTGTGGTATATATGCACCATGGAATACTATGCAACCCTAAGTAAGAACAAAATTATGCCCTTGCAGAAACTTGGTTGCAACTGGAGGCCATTTTCCTAAGTGAGCAGAAGCAGAAACAAAAAACACAAAACCATATGTTCTCATTTATAAGTGGGAACTTAACATGGGGTATTCATGGGCGTAAAGATGGGAACACATGTTTAGCCTCTTTCTATCTTCTCCTTTGTGATTCCTAATACAAATTTGTTAGTATTGTACACGTGGACCTATAATGTCTGAGGTTTTATTCATTCTTCTTTATAATTTTTTCCTTCTTTATATGAGATCTTTTCTATTGACTGGTTTTTCAGTTCACTGATTCTTGTGTCATGTTAAATTGCTGTTGGGTCTATCTAATACATTTTTCAATTGAGTTGTTGTACTTTTCATTTCTAAATTTCCCAGTAGGTCTGTTTTCGTAGTTTTGTCTCTGAGAGCCTCTATTTGTGGAATCATTGTCTTTACAAATTCCTTTTTAAGTCTTTTATTATAGGTTAAAATAATTCTTTGAACATATATTTGGTAAGGATGGAGAACATAGACACCATGGTAATGGAACATAAGGCAGGGAGCTCAGAATTAGATTTGGTGAATTTGGAGCCTCTGATTATGATGCTCTTGTGTGTTTTAATTATTTCCCATGTTTTATGTTTCTCATATTAAAAATAGCTTTTATTTTTAAGATAGTAACTATTATAGAAATTCTGCTTATTAATTCCTGTAAATTTCTAACAGAAAAACTGATGAAAAGATGGGTTTTTTTTTTTTTTTTTTTTTTTGGCCCCCACAGCAGCCTCTGCCTGGGACCTGACTTTGTCTCTGAGTCAGTGGAATCTGTGATGAGGTTTTGAGTTGGGCAGTGAAATCATAGCAGGGCAGGCTGTGCTCTGGGTGCTGTGGAGGACAGGGGGACACTCCTTCAGGGTCAGTGATGCTAAGAGTTCGAGGGGAGACTCAGCGTGAAGCTGCCTGTGAGTTGCCCCAGCAATCCTGTTTGGACAGTGATCATCTCACAAGTGTAGTCAGATGCCAGTGGATGGCCCAAACGTGGGCTCAGGTTGGAGAAGGACAAAGTTACAGGGATGAATATATAAGGTTCATTTGATATTCTCAAATATCTGTACAACATAATGAATTATATGGGAAGAGAAAGGAGTCACAAGGTTGTGATTTTTTTATTTGATATTAAAATATATCCCCTCTACTCATTTTTTCATCCACGATGTACCTACTGATATACACGTAACCAAGGTCACTGTTTTTAATTGTCGTTTTAGTAACTGACAGCCTGTGTGCACAGTTCCTATATAACTCTGAAGCCAGACTATCATTCCTATGGGTGAAGCCAGGAAGTGACTGTGGATGTTAACAAATGTGAGTTTCAAGTACACATCTCCAAAGCCACAAGGCACTGATCTGGGGGGAACCTGCAGTCATTTCACTTTCTTATGCCCAGATGAGAGGACACCCTGATCTGTGTTCATCTGATGAACTCTAAAATCTGGAACATATTCTGAAGGTGTAGTTCACACTTCTTTTCTGTGCTAGAGGGACTCTCTTACTGACACGTATTGTGTCCTCTGCATAGGACAGTCTGTGATACATACAACTTGTTTTCTGCTAAATAGCCATCGGTCATGTCATTTATGAGTCTTCCATAGGTGTTACCTGGCCTATCACTATGGGGTGTTCCAAAAGAATGGGCCAGAGGTAGAGCTGTCAAACTATAGCTGGATAAAAAGTGTAAATGTCAAGAAAGGGTAATGAAGTGGTGATAATAATAGTAATATTCCAAATTAGTCTGGGCTCTTGGTTGTGATTACTACTAAGTGTGAAAGAGTCTAGGTTTTTTTTATTAGTTTTATTTCAATTGATAATGTAGCCAGAGTAAAGTGTGCAAATCTTGAATATGCAACTGAATAAAGTTTATGTGTAATTCATTGTCCAGGTGGAATGATAGAGTATTTCACATTCCCTTGTGCTTCCCTCATGGACAATCTTTGTCTGTTGTCACTCCTCCCACCCAGCAAAAGTAACTGTCTTTCTGACATCTACACAATCATTTAGGTTTTCCTGTCTTGAACTTTATGTAAATGGCATTCAGTGTATTTTTATCTTTTTAGACTTGTTATTGTTCCTTACAACTCCGAGGTCGTCATTTCTTCCAGAGCAGTCAAGATCCCATCTCATGTCATTTGCTGTGATTCTGAAGGATTTTCTCTCAAATGTCTTATAAGACATAGCTGCTATGAATGAATGTATTTTGTTTATCAAATAATTTTTTTTTTTGCTTTTTCTTTAGATTTGAAGGGTGTTTTCACTGGATATAGATTTCCTGGTTGCCTTCTTTTTTTTTTTTTTCCCCTTTCAGCATTTTAATATGACATTTCCCTCCTTCTACCCTCTATTGGTCCTGATGAAAACTCAGCCAATGGCTATGTTGTTGTTTCTCTGTATAAAGTGTCTGCTTTCATTCTTGATGCAATGAAGATTTTTCTCTTTGTCTTTCAACATTTTAATATAATGTGTTCAGTTATTAATTTCTACTGATTATCTAAAAGGTTTTTATTGAATTTTTCATTTAAGATTATTTTTTATTACTTTTGAAATTTTTTGTCATTATTTCTCCAAATACTTTTTCTGCCACTTTCTCTTTCCTCCTTTGTGACTCTCATTATAGATTTGTTGGTATCCTTCACTCTGAGCTATAAATCTCTGAAGTCTTTTCTTTTTTCTAAACATTTTCTTTAGACCCAATAATGTCTAGTATTCCACTTTCACGTTAACTGATTGTTCTTCCATTTCAAATTGCTATTAGACCTAGCTAATAAATATTTAAATTGAGTTACTGTATTTTTCATTTCTAGAGTTCTCATTTGGTCATTTTTTATATTTTCCATGCCTTTCTTGAGGCCTTACTTGCCGAATCTTCTTCTTTTAAAAATATTGTCTTTTATATATCAATGATCATAGTTTTAAAAATAATTATTTGAACACCTGCATATTAACTGCTTTGTATCTTTGCTAAATCCAATAATTAGGGCAAGTTAGAATTAGCTTTCATTGACTATTTTCTGTTCTTATTATTTTAGCTGCTTTATCTTTGTTCCTTTAATATTGTTCATACTTCTCTGTTTTTTTTTTTCAGGAGTTGTTAAACTGAAAATTGTACAATTCCGATAGCATATTAGAGTATCTCTCTTTAGATTATGAGCTTTCTTATTTTAACTTTTAATTTTTTTGGAAATAGGGTCTTACTCTTTCAGCCAGGTTGGAGTGCGGTGGTGTGATCATAGCTTGCTGCAGCCTCAACCTCTTCAGGGCCAGCAGTTCTCCAGCTTCATCCTTCTGAGTAGCTGGGACTATAGGGGCATGCCACCACTCACTGCTATTTTTTTAAAATTGTAAGCTAAGGGTATCACTATTTTGCACACTCAGCCTGGTGTCATACTCCTGGCATGAAATGATCCTCCCAAAGTACTGGGATTACAGGCTTGAGCCACCAGGCCAGGCCTGGAATTTGTTTGTTTTTTTCTGATCATTTTTAAATTTTCTTCTTAGTTACTTGTCTGAACTTACTGATAGTACCTGACTTATGATAGTTAGAGTTATAATTTTTTGACTTTCAGATGGTGTGAATGTGATATGCATTCAAGTAGAAATAGAACTTCTAGTATTCATACAACTATTCTATTTTATCTTTCGGTACAGTATTCAATAAATTACATGAGGTATTCAACACTTTATTGTAATATAAGCTTTGTGTAGGATAATGTTGACCAACAGTAAGTTAATGTAAGTGTTCTGTGTACATTTAGGATGGGATAGGCTGAGCTATAATGTTCAGTGGATTAGATGTGTTAAATGTATTTTCATGCATGATATTGAAAAATCTGTATCTCACATGGTGTTTGACCACAGATATCTCTGCTTCCTTTTATTCTTAATATTAACATTTAGTTCAAATTTATAGGAACTGTACATGTGTCTGCACAGCGAAGTGGTCACCAATGATTTGAGAAGTTTTGCTCAAATATCTGGAGGTTATAAATCTGTCTTCTGTCAACCCAAGTGTGTGTAGTTTAAAAAGCAAACTCCATGCAAATTGCAGCTAGTTCCTACCTCCCTCTGGTTTTACTTTGCACGGGAAACTCCTGGTTCTCATCACTCATATCTATAGCTTCTAAGTCATTAGGAATGTGTGTAGAGATTGTTTGAGTAATGTGGGTCTATCTTATCCAGGAATCTCCTATTTACTATCAGCAGATGTACTACTTGCCCCAAACAGGGCATCATCTTGTACTAGTAAAGCTGTGGGCTTTTTCTTTTCGTTTCCTATAGAGTTCTCCATGTTTAGTTGAAAATACTGAAGAATTTTTTTTCCACTCCTTGGCTTTACTCAAGTCCACTCCCTTTGGCAGCAAGCTGCCAGTTTCATTTGCTATCCTCACTTTGGTAAATGCTAGTTTTGTAATTCATGCTGACTGAGCTGGGAATAGAAGGGTGCTGTCACAGGCAAAAGGCTACAGACTTTTTCTGTCCTTATTCAAAGCACTAGTACTTTTTTTTCTATAAAGAATACACATCCTTAATTACTTTATGGTTCACCAGTTTTCAGAGTGCTGAAAGAGTTTTGATATTTCAGCTTTAAGAGTGTGTTTGTTGTTTATTTTTGCACAGAATATTTATTAAACTCTTTGTGATGCCATAAACAGAGATACCTTCTAAAATGTGTTTAATAGCCATGCTGAAATGGAATGAAGTAATGGACTAATATAATTCATTTTGGACTTTAGAACGTGAACTCCAAAATAGCCAAATAGAGCAGAGATGCTAAAACCTCACTAGCTGTCTGTAAAGGAAGCAGCTGGTATAATCAGTAAACACTGAGGGTCTTGTTGAGGTTTTTGTTTCATGTTGAATCTCTGTGGGAGGCAAGTCATTATACTGCTGACAGTGATAAACTCCAACATCTTCAGGCTCCAGGCTGCTGATGGTGAGAGTGAACTCTGTCCTAGACCCGCTGCCACTGAACCTGTCTGGGATGCCAGTGGCCCTGAAGTATGCACTATGGATGAGGAGCTTGGGAGCCTGCCCAGGTTTCTGCTGGTACCAGGCTAAGTAGCTGCCAGTACTCTGACTGGCCCTGCAGGAGAGGGTGGCTCCTTCCCCTGGAGACAAAGACAGGGTGGCTGGAGACTGCGTCATTACAATGTCTCCGGTGGTATCTGAAATTGGAAAGAAAACAGAAATGCACTATTGTAATCAAGATCAAACCCACTGTCCTTGAGGACAGCCAAAATTGTTGATCTACATTGAATTTTAATTATATTTCTTGCTGAGCAGAGGTGGCAGGAGTTTTCAGTGATGTGCAAAACCACCTCATGTTCCCCTCACCTGGGAGCCAGAGCAGCAGGAGGAAGAGAAGCTGTGCTGGGGCTTCCATGGTTCCCTCTGGGTCCAAACTGAGCAGTTCCTCCCCAGGGCTCTGACCCAGGCATTGATATGGGCTCTGGAAGGTAGGGCAGCTGGGAGGGACATGCAAAGCAGCTGGGGTGGAAGCTGGGCTTCCAGCTGCAGGGACCACCTGCTTCCTCCTCTCTGCATGGAGGATCCTGCGCCTCCCTGGTTGTCAGGTCAGAAAAGTCTGTTGGCTCAGTCTGAGTGTAGAACTTCCCCCTGGTGATCACTGAATTTCACTCCTGTATCTTTCTTCTCCTCAGTCACCTAAATCCACCCAGATGACATTTGGCACAAGGCTGTTAAGAACAATATAAAAGGCTGTGTTTTCATTTCTCTCTTCCTATCCTCAATATGCCCCATCATCTCCCTAAGTGCATTATTGAATCGATGGAAATGAAGAGTCTGTTAGAACATAATCTTCCAGATACACCTTTCATTTGCTTGTTAGTAATGTTTTGTGAGGGTCTTGAAGCTTTCCATTAACCCAGACACCACCCTCTTTGAGTTAAAAAGTTAAAAACTTCTGTTTCCAGTCCCATGTCCTGGCAGGCCCTGACACAGATGCTCCATGGCTTGCCGCTTGCTTGAAATTGATCAAGTAACTTCACTTCCCTGTGTCTCAGTTTCCATGTCTGTGTAATTGTGACAATAGTGGTACCTATCTTACAGTGCTGTAGACAGTTTAAATAAAATAAGATAAAACATTTACAATAGTATTCATTACATTATGTATGTGGGAATTAATTTTGCTTTTATTGATTGAATATTAAGCACTACAGTCATCATCATTATCATAAATAAACTTAGCATGGAAAATAGTCTTAAATCTAATCCAAGAATGTTTTAACCACAGTCAAATTAAATTTTAAGGCTTTTTCTTCAGTACCTGTATACAACTCTAAAAATCCTAATGATTTGGTCTTAATCTGTGCTAAAGTACTTAGACCTTCAATCATTCCCATCCATCCCTGTTTAACGTATTACTTCTCATCATCCATTATCAAAATGTTACACTGTAAAAGGTTACCATGTCCTGTTGCTGTCCTTCTTTCTTATATAATCTTTATTCTACCTTGTTATCTTTTGTCTACTTCTTGCTGCAGGACAATAAGGATAAGCTACCATCATTACTTGTGGACTTGCTCCAGTATAATTTTGTCAGTCTTGTTATCTTGGAAATGAAGACTATGTCTTGCAAAGAAACAATGTGTTATCAAATATCAAATGGGTCAATGTGTTATCAAATAAAACATTTTATCTACTTATGATCCAATAATTAATTAAGACTGACTTTAACTTTTTTTTAATGACAAAGAAGAGAAGACGATATAAGAGGAAAATAAAATACAATAGAAAATACAAGCTATTGTAACTCTTGCTTCATGGATTTTTACATCTATCTTAGACATGTGCTCAGTACATGTGTACAATGGTGATCCAAAAACAGAATGCTAACTGGCTTAAGGAATGCCTGTGTTACATTGGGTCTTCTCTGCTTTTCCAATTATGAACAAAAAGCTACAATACTATTTGTATGAGTAGCAAACTGTCTAGCTGCCTGAGATAGAGGTAGAGACGATTTACTGAGATAAAAGCCTTGGAAGTAGTAGAGGCTTGTCCTATGATGTTACAGGTGTTGATGTGATTGCTGTTGTTAGGAAATACAGTGTGAGTGAATGCAGGTAGATTTACAAGCTCTGCTCTTCCTCACACTCACAACCCCCTCTAGAGATCATCAGATGGTGGTACAGGAATCTCTGACACCTCTAAGGAAGTCTTTCTTGCTCTTTCCAGAATGTTTCCTGACAAGTATTGTTTTGAATCACAGACTAGGTGGAAGTGGGTGTAGAAGAAATGACGAGAGAAAGGGAAGAAGTTTTCAATCCCAGGTAGTTGTTGTAGGAACAGGGAATTGGAATTTTTCATAGATTTATGCCACACTTCTATCATGTTGGGTAGAGAGGCATCAAACCAGGCTCATTCTTAAAAGAAACATTACATTATTTTAAAGAGAAGGAACTATGAATTTCTGGTCAAATAGATGCTTAAAACTCAAAGATACCTTTTTTTTTTTTGGAGACAGAATCTCACTCTGTTGCCCAGGCTGCAGTGCAGTGGTGCAAACCCGGGTCACTATTACCTCCAACTCCCTGGTTCAAGCGATTCTCCTGCCTCAGCCTCCCAATGTGCTAGGATTACCGGCATGTGCCACCACTACCAGATAATAATAGGGGGGAGTAGAGGGCCACAAAAGCATGTACACAAGAGACAACTTTTCTTCTTTTTTACAGAATAAGTCTAATTGTAAAATAGTATTATAATGTATGGAACCATGTTTAAGACAAGTCTCCTCGTGTTCAAATTTATGCTGAACCCAAGCAGTGATGTGATAGAAAGTGAGTTTCTTTTTCTTTAAACTGAATTTGAATTTGCTCCAATAACCTAATAGGCACCCTAGTGACACGTCCTCTGTGATACTCACCATTGTCCCCATTTCTAACAAGGATTTCTACTGGACGCAGAAGTTTTTCTAAGTCTAACAAGAGGGAAGGTGACTGGGCCATCATTGTCCTCTTCTCAGATTTCCACTTCCTGCATAGAAGGTAGAGGTAGCAAGACATTATGAAAGTGGATTATAAGCATTTGTTAGTGAACAAAACATGACTAAAGCAGTATTTTTATCTTTTTATTTTTAAATTTTTATTTATTATTATTATTATTTGAGACAGACTCTCACTCTGTCACCCAGGCTGGAGTGCCATGGTGCAATTTCGGCTTAGTGCGACCTTCGCCTCCTGGATTCAAGTGATTCTCATGCCTCAGACACCCAAGTAGCTGGGATTACAGGCGTGTTCCACTAAGTTCAACTCGTTTTTTTGTTTTTTTAATAGAAACAAGGTTTCACCATGTCGGCCAGGCTGGTCTTGCTGTCCTCAAATGATCCATCTACCTTGGCCGCCAAAAGTGTTGGGATTACAGGCATGAGGCACTCCACCGGGCTTTAAGCGATATTTTTATTAAGTAAAGTGTAGAAGAAAATGTGTAAATAAAGTGACTGTAAGAAAACAAAATGGCATTATGGAAAATGATAACTTTAGGGCAGAAAACAAGAGAAGGCAAACCAACATTCCTGTAGGATGAGCCTCCAATGCACAATCCAAGGAGGAATGTCAAGGCTGAAAACTCTGGAGCATCCAGGTAGTGACCAAAAATACCAAATTCTGAAAACCCAGAGTACCCGAGTATCAGCCTGTGAGTGTCCCCACACCAAATGCCGGGAAATCCTGGAATATCCAGGGGCTGAACAATGCAGAAAATCCTGAAGCCTCAGTGGGGTGGCCAACAGTGAGCCCCAAAGGCCTGGTTGGGGCCATAGAACAATGTAACTCTGGCTTCTTAGAGTCAACAGAACAGGAGAATTCTTACATCCAAGTGTCCTGCCTTAAACAATTGCACAAACCTAATTAGCAGGGAGCCAAAGACAAAACTAAAAACCAAACATATATATCAGAAAGAAAATAAGACAAAATAGCTGATGGATAAATAAAATGGCATTAGAGGAGATATGACTAAGAGAAGGAACAATGAGGATGTAGTCAGGTGTGCTATGGGGACTTCAAATGAACTATCTAGCCAAAGGCCTTATTTCCTGGATCATCCGATATAGGGCAGGTGGGCAGAGGGGACCCTAACAGGTGTGCAGGAGCCAAAATGGTACCAAGCAGTCTCTCACGTGGGGCCTGTGTGAAGATCTCTCCAGGCTCCCCAGCTTGGGTGGGTTGGGCTCCCGCGGGGGAACTGGAGCACGGAGCGCCTGCCCTGCATGAAACAGTGGCTCTGTGGCCACTTACCCATCCCCAGGGCTCCACCACCTGTCAGGAAAGATGATGGCTCTTAAAATAGCCTTTGGCCAGTGTTAACAGCTGTGCAATGTTAGCAACTCTGTAGCTTTGATGGCTGTAGCACTGGTCACCGTCTCGCCCTCTCTCACTGATCGCTGTCTTGCCACGTCTCCAATAGCTGTCTTGTCCATTGCTGATCACTGTGTCCATCTTCTCATAAAGTGCCATCTCGTGCTGTTTCTTGCTGTCTTGTTTCTCTGCTGTTTCCACCATCTCACTGCCACATCAAACACTGCCTCTCACCATCGCCAATGGTAGGTGACTGGCTCAATACTGATGCAAGGCCAGTTCTCAGCTTTGCTCAGGAAGAAATGTAAGAGTACTAGCCAGTGACAGAAGAAAACAGCTTTATTGAGGTGGCAGCGGTGTTGCAGAGCAGGGGCATTTCATAGGCAGAAGGCCGAGAGGAGCAGCCAGAGGTAATTTTACAGTCACATCTATACTGATCTTTAATTGCGTGATAATTAAGGGGTGGGTTGTTCAAAAATAGCTAGAATGTGGGTGGTGTGCCCCAACTTCCAGGTATTGCCATGGCAAGAGTAGGAATTTCCAGGTGTTGCCATGGCAAGGGGCTGTGAATTCTGGATGTTGCTATGACAATGGTAAACTGTCCTGGCATTGGTAGCATGTCCTATTTTGGCCAGTCTCACATCTGGTCCAGAGTGAAGTCCTGCCTACGTCTTGCCTCAAAAGTAACAAGAAATCTGTAATAAAAAGTTACCCAGAAAAATAACTCCAATTTTATATTTGGTGTTTAGTGACATGCTACTTATGAAAATTACACAAAGATTCAAGTGAACAAAAAAAATACTCTCAGAATTATTATAAGAGGTCATAATGCCCTGTAGTCCAAAAATTAATATGGATTTAACAAAACAAAGAAATTAAAGACTGGTATCTGTTATGAATATAAAAAAATCTTAAGAAAAAAGAAAAATGGAATCTATCTGTATATCTAAACATTTAGTGAACACACATTGTAAAAAGTATTACAGATTTTATAAGAACTCTTGATAGGTAATTTTAATTTCTGAAAAATATATGTGAACCGTAAGATATGTTGGGTCTCTTTCCCTAATTTAAAAAATAATTCTTTGTATTTAAATGCTTTACTAATTTTTAATCACTTTTTATTGCTTAGAATTTTAGCTGATATAAATAAGAAATGTGTATTAAAATCCTACCACTTTGATTTAACTATTGAAACATATTTAAATTTTTGGAAAAATCAAAAAATACCTAGCAAAGGGAGCTATTGCCAGAAGATACAAAATTCTTTAGTGTCAGTCTGCGATTATCTCCCAGAAATAACTTTTGGCTCATGTAGCTTCCAGTACACTGCAAGAATAAAAGATGTGAAGACAATGTTACTTAATTGGATTTGTAATTACTCACTATTCACTGTTAACCAATTTTATTGAAAAAAATGATTCCAATCAAATACACTGATTTTAAGTGTACTGTTGAACAAGGTTTTATAAATAAATACCCTCTTGTAAGCAAAATCAATACACACAACATTTCTATAACTCCAAAAAGTTTTGTCCTGCTCTTCAGGAAGCAACTTGTTTTCCACCTCACAGAACAGAAAATCCTTGGTTGGCTTGTTGTTAGTATAGATTCCACTTTCTTTTTAAGAATTTCACATAAATGGAATATAGCACGTGTTCTTTTGTAGCTGGTGACTTTCGTGCAGCATAATGGTCTCCTAGTCTCACTCATGTCACCCTGTGTCCTCATGATGTGTTCCTCTTTACTTCTGAGTACTATTTAGCTGTTTAGTAATTTCAAAATATATCCCATCATCTGCTGATGGCCACGTGGGTTGTTTCCGCTTTGAGCTATTATGGATAAAGCAGTCAGGAATGGTATTATACAAGGCTTTGCATGAGTATTTCTTTATTTCTTTTGGGCAAATACCTAGGAGTGCAGTCACCGGGTCTTACAGTGAGTGTTTAATACTCTGCCAAACTGTTTTCCAAAGTAGTTGGACCATTTTACATCTCTACCCAGAATTCATGAGAGTTCTCAATGTTTTAGCTACTTGTTTTTAAGACTTTTTCTTAATCATCACTCAACAGTAACCACAATGGCTAATGATCATTAAGTCATGTTTTCCTTACAATTTTCTTGATTTTTGTGGGTGCTTGACTTGTATCAGTATATTGAAAACAGGATCAATATTGTCTTAACCACCTTTTAAACACTTTCCCTAAGTCATGATATTTAGGATGATAACAGGAGATCTAAAGGGACTGTTGGTAGTAGTAACAGGCATTATTCAATATTTATTATCATACTCCTTAAGGCAATACATTTTGAGTGAAATAGCATTCAACAAGACTTGGGATAAAAAGGATCTAATCTCACCTTTAGCATTACATATTAGAAAACATTGGAGAAAACAATCCAGGAAGAGAATCAGAGGGTGTTTTGCTAGTGGAGAAGTGCTGCAACACCTAAACCCTATTAATGCCAGATCTTTGCAGTGATTTCCACTCATAAAGTTGAGTTGACTCCTTGCCTTGTTCTCCTATGTGTCTGTGTGACTTCATGCTGAGGGCATGTGACATCGCAGAAGGAGAAGCGCACTTGTGTACAGAAACATGGCTTAGGAGATTGGCTTTGGAGGTAGTTGCAATGAAATATACATTTTGAAGAAGTTCCCTATGAAATGTCTTATAAATTGTTTCTTATGGCCAGGTGCTTGGGCTCACACTTGTAATCTTAGCACTTTGAGGGACCAAGGAGGAAAGATCACGTAAAGCCAAGAATTGGATGCCACAGGGAGACCTCATGTCAACAAAACAGACACGCACACACACACACACAGATGCACACACAATTTGTGAACAATGGCACCACAAAGTGATTATTTATGAACTTTTGCTAAGAAAATTACAAAATGAAGCAATGTCTTCCGAGCTAACAATACTATAATAAAGATGTTAATTACTTAACTATAGAAAATACAGAGAACATAAAATTGTCTATTTTAACCATATTTAAAAGTGAAGTGCAGTGGCATTAATCATATTCACATGTTCTGCTATTATTACTGATACTGTCTCCAGAATTCTTTTCATCTTATAAAAATTAATATCTGTACCCCTTAAGCAATACTCCCCACCGCCCCCCAACATTTTCTCTATCCCTACCCACAGCAACCTCCATTGCAGTTCTTTCTCTATGTTAATGACATCTTTGAAGCAGCTTCACTGTGCACTGGTTACCAACGTACTTGAGTCTGGGAAACAGAACACCCACACACAGCAAGTTACATGAAGTGGGCTTATTATTTACAGATAAGCAGCAAGGGAACACAAAAGTCTTGGACTTAAAATTTCAAATGGACTGTGCCCTGTAGCATCTTGAAAGAAGGAATTACTAAATTCCTTACAAATTGTTGAAAAGCCTGAAAGAACAGACTCCAGCCAAAGCCTCTAGAACAATTACAAGAATCATACTGCTGGCACAGGCTGGGGAGGAGCTCCTACTGCTTGAGACTCCACATTCAAGCTGTCTCTTACAGCAGAAAAGAGAGTGGCTCTTCTCACTACTGCCCCCAGAAGGACAGCAGCTCTGCTATCAACTGTCAGCTGCTAGAAATCTGACCCCTTTCTCTGACTGCCCATCAGATGTGTTACTACAGAGTCATTTTGCATTGAGAGGAGGAAGGGGAAATGCCTGATCTCACTCAAACGTGCTCATTTTCCTGGTCTGGGTCACAGCCAGTCAGCACAGTCCTGTGGGCACAATACCTTCACTTGCCAGGTTCCTAGGAAATGAGAGTATCTTTTTTGACTATAGAAAACATGGAGGTGGGGAGGGTCAAGGAATAGCAAGAGAAGTACTTGTAGTTTCCTGAGCCTTCCACTCTAGTTTCCCCAAATGTTTTCAATCCATTTAATTCATGATAATAAACACCTTTCTGCCTAATCAGCCATAATCGCTTTTCTTAGATCCAAATGATTCAGTGATAAAACTAAAGAGAAAAAATAAATACACTTTTCAACGTTCAAGTTGACCAGGAGGCTGTCCCTGGTGTTTACCCCTCCATATCCCATTACGCGTTTCATCTTCCCTTCGCCTCACTGGAGACCCAAGTGCAGATAACGCTTCATATGACTGTGATTCCTAGAACTTCATCCTGATGACTGTTGAAATCTTCTCTGAGTTTTACCAGTGCAAGTGGCAATAAATAGAAACATTGCAGAAGTTCCCCTAGGGTCCATATTTTCTGTGCTTCCTCTCTAAAATATGTAACATCAATCCTATTTGCTCTTGCTTTATATGGGCTACATCTATGGCCCCAGCACACACCCGAACCTGTTTTGGACAACTTATCCATCATTGTATTAAATCTAAATGATCACATGCCTATCTTATCTTATCGTTTCTTTAAATTTAATGAAACAATTGTTATGTCAACTCTTTGGATTCAGAACCATCAACTAGAAAACCACAGCCCTGAGAAAACAGAAATAAAGTATTTCAAGCTGTTCATTTGGTATAGCAATGATGAGTCTACAGCTCATTTTCCAGATATAAAGATTCTGTTTATGGGAGTAAAAGCACCATTCACACAGTTAGTGTTTCAGAGCCTCCACCACATCTGACAGCATAGCAATTCACTAGCACAAGGGTTTGTGTGCCAGCTTTGCTTGACGGATAATGGTTTTTCCCTGTCTATAGGGAAAGCTGCACCTGTGCACATGACAAGAGCATGAGCTACACTTTGCTTCACCTTTTTTGAGTTAAATAAGTTGCTTGATCCAGAGCCATATTATGGAAGAACTTCCTGACTCTGATGAAAACACTTTGAAAATCCTCAAATAATATTTTATGCAGAAACGTAACCAAAAAGGAAGGCAAATTCATATATAGTAAAATAACCACTGCCCTCCTCATGTTACACAAGGTCCACTGGAATCACCGGATACCAGCTGTTAGTCTGAGCCCTGATGTGTGGTACAAAGTTACAGGTTCTGGAGGGGTCAGTTTTCTTGGCAAATTGGGTGTTCAGAAGAGCCAGTAGCCCTGTACGTCTCAGTTAGTTGAAAGTCATATTATTGAGTCCCCACAGGGACCTCCATAACATTGGTACATGAGGCTACTTGCGAAGTGGGCAAAGGTGACTGACTGAAGTCCATGTGTTCAATCATCCTCATTATTAAAAGCCTCTGCTCATTAATGGAATTTCAATGAATATTCACTTGGAAAGCTTTTTTTTTCTTGATTATGGCTCATTTTTGAAACTTCTAGTTATAGCTCTTGCTGAATGACTTTGTCTGAAATCATCCTGTTGCATTTCTTTTAAGGCCTGATGATCTGTCAAAACCAACAGCCAATATTATTAAATTGCTATTCTCTTGGCGATGTGATCATTAGATGTAGGTCTTGCAGTTTACCTACTATTATGAGTTTTACATTTCCAGGGCTTCCTTGACAGTGGCACTGATGTGACTCCATCCAGCATCCATTGTTGTGAGAACTTTATTTGGCATATCATCATCATGGGCATGAACATAATGGAGACTTTCATAGGAAGCAATGGTTAATATTCAATATTAGCCAAATTATGCTCTAGTCCTGCCCTTGCAGCTCTGCTGATTTGGAAAAATATTTTAGGTGAGGACAATCATTTGGTAAAGTTTTAAGAATAAAGGCTACAAAGAAATTTTCTGTAGCAAGAGTATGAACTAGATGTTGTTCAAAATACCATTTTCTTTTTTTGTGGAATGTAACAACAATTATTTAAATGTATATAACTTAGTTATATTTTATAAATATGTATATATTGCATACATAATAGAATAAATATACTTAAAGATGAATACTGTATATATTTGTAGCCAACATTTTATCAAATAAATATATATTCACTTCTATGTATCTTAAACACATATGCACCTTTTTCCATAAATAATGTAAATTTTAATTTTTTAGGGAAATACTAGTTTTAATTTTCTTTTTCTCTTAATAACTTCATAATTTGATTATTAGATATTCACATTTATACTACCAATTTAAGAAAAAATACATATGTTTATATAAGTAGAGGTGTAAATACTGTATCTGGAAGCGTTTATGCATTAATTATTGGTAACTGGTTAAATACACAACACAGTGGCTTATAACAGGAAACATTTGTTTTCATGTTCATGGATGCTCATGTCCGCAATCATCTGGCTGATCAGGAAAGTGCTCTGCTGAGTGGTTCCTCTGCAGGGCATTGAGCTTCTATTCAGGCTGTAGATATCAATTGTTTAAGGACAACGCTGAACAGCATTGACTAAACATGACACAAGATTCTTGTGACAGGTCACAGGAGTGATCAACCTCCCAAACCAAATCCCACAGTTGAGTTTACATGCAATAATTTCTAACAGGATTCATGCATTTTAAATATATTCCTTTATTTCAATGAGTACATATTTTCAAGAAAATGTTACTTCACTTAATTATAGAGGTGTTTGATCATTCTGTCAACAAATAAGTTTTCAAACTTTACAATCCTGAAAATATTTGCAAATGTAAGTTTGCATTAATAAGAAAACAAAACTGGATGTGTTTTCAACATGTGGCTTCAAATAGAATATTTTTAATGGCCTTTATGGAGGATAATCATTTTAACTTATGTAAATATCCCTCCTTACCTCTCGTGTCCTATAGAGTTGCCCAATAAGAGATCCCCCCGTGAGATTTGGAAGTCAGAAAAGGAAGACTCAATATTATCCATTGGTACCTAAGACAGGCACAGAGATAAAGGTGAGGACTGGAGAAACACCTGGAAAAATACTCTAGGAAGCTGAGAACTTCAGCAACCCCAGACTGAAGCTTCCAGACAGGCCTGAGGACCACACGGTTAAATAGCCCATACTTCAGGGGCAGATGCATTCTGTTTTCTGAGGGAGCACCAGAGAATCCTGTTTCTAATACCAACTTTCCTGAATACTATATCCTTGGCTTTGAAAGGTTGTAGTGTGAACATTAATCATAGGAATTGGGTCATTCTGTCATACCCAATAAAGACAAGAAATCAGAGGAGAAAGACACTCACGGTGAAAAATATTGTTTCTAGAATGCAATTGAAATAATTGGCCCTATTATCCCACAGAACTAATGTTTATGGTTTTTTGAATAAACATAGAAATTGACTTCCCCAGTCTTAAAACTCAAGATAGTTACATCTGTCTTACCTGAGCTCTTTTTTCAGTAAACCAACAATCAGGTCTCCCAGATACTATCAAGGGGCTGAAATTTATGTATCACTGAATCGGGACAGTGAGACATCAGAACCTTCACCCATTATGATTGCCTAACTGACCTCCTGCTTCTTGTTGACCAAATTCTCTTTCTTACCCCTCCATAATTCCTATTTCCCACATTTCTTCCCTGCTATGTGCACCCCTAATTTTAGTTGGTCAGGGAGATACGTTTGCGAATGGTGTCCCATCTCCTCAGCTGCAGCACCTGATTAAAGCCTGTTCCTTACCAATGCTTGTTGTCTTAGTGATTGGCTGTCTGTGTGCTGAGCTGCAGGATCTACACCGAATCCCTGGCATTTCAGTAACAAAATTCTGTGCAAGCTTCAGTGCTTTGGCTTCTTGTAACCTGAAATCAAATTGATCCACAACTTCTGAGATAACTTGACATAATTCTAGGATTCACATTGTCCACCACTGCTTACCAGCCTGAGCTTTCCAACTCGCAACTATTCCTCATGCCAATGAACTTTCTCAGAGCCATAGGTAACATTTTCCTTCTTTCAAAAAATGCTACCTTTCTCTCTGTTCTTCCAACATATTGAAGACCACTGAGTTTTCCTGTATGTCCCATTTGGGAACTATTTCTATGCAAATAAAACAAATTTAGAGATTCATGTCTACATTTTATTTAGACTTCTGTAGTTTACTCTAATTCTCTGTATTAAGACAATTCCTGCTGAGAATATCTATAGTGGCTTCTTCTGTGTTATATAAACTCCAACTGAAGCCATAAACTAGACTCCTCAGGTGTCATGATTTCTGTCTTTAGTAAATCAGGAGAGGCATTGCTATGTCTGTGTAGTTGGGGCTGAGAAAGAGAAAAGAATTAGGGCGCAGAGGTGACTTCATGTCCCCCTCTACCAACACCATCAGAGAGTGGCTGCATCTGAGGAATACTCTCAGCCCATGGAGGCATCAGGAGGAGCAGCTGGGGCAGCCCAGCCTCACACATCTGCTTCCCTGGGGGTTTTTGTTTGGGTTTGAAACACTGTGATAAGGTAATTTTTAAACTGTTGACAATAATAAGTTGCAAAATCTTCAGGCTGCAGGCTGCTGATGGTGAGAGTGAATTCTGTCCCAGATCCACTGCCACTGAACCTTGATGGGACCCCACTTTGCAAACTGGATGCAGCATAGATCAGAAGCTTAGGAGCTTTTCCTGGTTTCTGCTGATACCAATTTAAATAATTGCTAATGCCCTGACTTGCCCTGCAAGTGATGGTGACTCTATCTCCTACAGATGCAGACAGGGAAGATGGAGACTGGGTCATCTGGATGTCACATCTGGCACCTGAGATTGGAAACATAAAAACAAATGTCCGCACAATTAATCATGTTGTTAGACAATTTCCCTGAATAGGAAAGCAGTACTCAGAACCCTGGGCTGTGTAAACTGCTAGTGTTCTCCTTCCTTACCTGGGAGCCAGAGCAGAAGGAGCCCCAGGAGCTGAGTGGGGACCCTCATGTCCATGCTGTGTCCTGAGTGGTTCTGACTTCTACATGAAGTGTGACCAGCCTGTTAATAAGTCTTCTGGGCAGGAGGATGTGCTCTGGGAACATGCAAATGAGCAGGGGATGGGGCAGGCTGGGCACAGCTGCAGGGCTGGCTCATGTCAGTAACTCAGCAGCGACTCAGTGTCCCCATGTGTCCCAGGTAAGATCAGGGTAGCAGAAATTTGTCTGCAGAGAATGTGTTTCTACTGGGGATTATTTTGTTATGAGAGACATTTTTTAGATTTTTTTTTGACAATTTGAAATATTCCTCAAAAGTCGATGGAGTAACATATTTCATTGGTGTATGGGGAGTATTTAGGAGGATATTCTTTTTTGCAGGAAACACATAGTAAAATTGTAGATGATACAATTCTAAGGTCTTTAAAGACTCTCCTTTGATTCTGGTTAGGGAAGGGGGTATTTGTCATATACTTGCAACTTTTCTGTAAATTTATCATTGTTCCTTTCAAAAAAAATTAAAAATAAAATGTATTGTCGTGATGCTACATATATTTGTAAGTATTAGGTAATGATGTTATTCCATTGTTCTTACCAGTATAAGTTCAAGCAATTTACTACAAATACACAAAGATGACACTGAATTTTCTCAGTGCATGCAGCACTCACAGATTCACCATTATCAAGAGTGACAGGTCTCTTTAATACCCAGAGACTAAATGGGCTGCCCCTTATTCTTGTTTTGCGCACCTTCATAGTCTACCTTCTTTTCTGCCATTGAGTATTATTTCCCAATGCTCATCTCTCTTAATGAGGGTGGCCACTGTACAGAGCATGTCCCTGCCATGCACTATCAATGACACTTTCCTCTTTTACATTTTATCAGTGACTGGGGACATCATCTTGACCCAGACACCAGCCTCCCTGTTAACATCTTTAAGAAAGAGACAGTCTTTCATCATGCAACTGTCCATGTACATGGAGAAATCAGTTGGAACCAGATGAAACTGGACAGGAATTTGCAGTCATTATATCTATTATATCTAATATCTCTAATGTGCCCAAAAGTGTCCCAGCCTGGCTCAGTAGCAGAGGAAGTGGATCCAACAATGTCAGCATCAGTGGGCTGCAGCCTAGGGCTCCATAAAATTTTACTGATGCCTGACTAGTGGAGCCAAATCACAGTGCTGTAGCCTGTGCACAAACCTTCCTGCTGCTTTGTAAGCAGCCTGAGTTTTAAGAGAACTTGGTTATATCGGGAGAAAGGAAGAAAGCTCCATTTGTCCTCTAATTGCTTGCTGAAAATAAACTGACAAAAGGAAGATTAATAAGAGAAAAGGCAAACAAAATTCACTTAAAGTGCAGTGGGGCATCATCGCAGGGTGATGACCTGATAAGTCAATGAAATCCAGGTGTTTATATTTCTTTTCTAGGGGAGAGGGAATTGGGAAGTGTAGGCAACTGGGAGAGAATAGATGAGAACAGAAGTGCATCCTCAAGAGAACAGGTAAGCACCTGCCTGGTTAAAGTATCAACTTCCAGTTTCTTCTATTTTTGATTCCTGTTTTGTGTTAATCTTCCCTGATAAAAATTCTCAGGAAGAATTTTCTTGACAATTGGTTTCCTTCTGAAGAATTTGGTTTTAGGCAGATAAGGGATATTTAGGAAAAGTCTTTTTGTGCATTTGCTGCTTTCTAAATGACGTGGGTTTTACATATCATCATACAAATGCAGCATAGTTTGAGATGTTATTTTCTGGATTCCTTTACCTGCAACCCACCTGCCATGATGCTATTCCAGAGAGATGCAGCTACAGACTGAAAAAGCAGTTGACCCCTGAACAAGTGGAGGTTGGGGCACTGACCACTGGTGCAGATGAAAACCTGTGTAGAACTTTTGCATCCCTAACTTAAGTACTAATAGATTACTTTTGACTGGAAGCCTTAGTGATAAAATAGTTGATTAACCCCTTTTTTAGTTATACATATTGTAAGCTCTATTTTTCCAAAAAAGTATGCTAAAGAAAAAAATGTTATTAAGAAAACCATAAAATACAGAAAATATATTTACTACTTATAAAGTGCTTGCTCACAGGTGACACATACAGAAGAAAATATACGTGAATCTGCAAATTTAAAACACAAGTTATTCTAGGGTTGACTATACTATGATGAATGTAGCAGTCCCCATCTGTAATCTAGGGCTTTCCCCTTTATTGTACCTGTGCTCACTTCCAATGGCCGTATATATGTCTTAGGTTCTTTATGATCTTGGGCAGAGAGATCTGCCTGCATGCCTTGCTGGCCAGATGGCCTCGAATGTGCATCTCTTAGGAAAGTGCTATGGTTTGACTATGTCCTCTAGAATCCATCTGTTGTAAAGTTAAATTTCAGTGTAATGGTATTGCCAGGTGGGGCCTATTGGGATGCATTTAGGTCATGAGGGTGGAGCCCTCTAGAGGAATACATTAATGACACAATAAACAGAGCTTATGAGGCTGGAATCTTTTTTTCTCTTCTTTTCATCTGTCATGTTAAGACAAGGCTTTTCTTTCTTTGAAGGAGTCAATGCTACAGGCATCATCTTGAAAGCAGAGAAAGCAGACCTTAACCTGCCCATGCATTGATCTTAAATTTCCCATTCCCTAGAAGTGTGGAAAAATTCATTTCTGTTCTTTGTGAATTACACAGTGACAAGGAACCTGTTATAGCAGCTTGAAATGGAACAAGAGGTAGAGCTCACAATCAGTGAGGACAGGATGAGGTGTATACATACCCCAGCTTCCTCATCTCTCAGGTGGAACAGCCCAGAGGAATTAATCCATGTTTCCACATGTGGGTGATCTTCATTTCTCCTGAGTCAGGTGGGTTGTTGATACGTCTTTTACCTTCATCTTCTGTTCCCTTCCTCATTTTCCTCCTTTCCTCCCAGTGTAAATTTGCTGCCTAAACAGGAATCCTCACTGCTGGTGGACCCGAACTAATATAGTAAAACAAATCATTTATCTTTTCTATGAGAGGTATTTCCCATCTTTATTCTTATCACTTCTCTCTCTTTGACATGTAGGAATATTCAGGAAGCACTTAATTTTTTTTAACCAATCTATTTTAGAGTGAATTTATGCAGTGATTTTTTGTTGTTGTTCTGTTTGTTAAAACAAAAAGATAAGTTGTAATCCACCAACCAGCTGAAAGGTCTCCTCTCCTGGCAGAGATAACTTCAAAGCAAAAAGGAAAACTAGGCTAGGCCATGACTGGCAGGTGGGTTTAGATGTGCCTCATTATACTCTCCTCCCTTTGGAGTTCAGACACAACTGACCAGCATTATCATTACAAAGGAGATCTTTAGACTGACAAAACAGATGCTTTGTAGCAATAAGATACCATACTCCAACATGACAGAGAATAGGCCCTGAAAAAAATCTAAATATTTGACCCTAAATATATTTCTTCATCATAGTCTGAAGTGGCCCTGCAAAGTTGCCTGTAGTGAGGGAAATTTTCATTCTTGAGAGAATCTCCTCCCCTTACTAAGTCTTTTCCAAAGAGTCTGACATTTTTTTTAAATGTCTGATAGGCACCATTCACCATCTACTTTGTCTGCTACCCACAGGATTCTTCCACATGACAAGAACCATGGCTTCCACGCACCCTTATCTAAACTGAAGTATTTCTTTATGATGAATTCAACTCTTTAGGCAGACCTTAACTCTTTCAACCAGTGGTCAGTCAGGAATCCTTTGAATCCATATATGACCTGGAAGCCCCTGCTTCAAGATATCCCACCTTTCCAGGACAAACTAATATATATCTTTCATGTACTGATTTATGTCTTTCCTCATAATTCCTGTCTCTCCAAAGTGTTTAAACCCAATGTGTAATCCTATCACCTTGGGCACATATTACCAGGACATCCTAAGGTTGTGTCACAGGCCATAAGCTTTATCTTTGGCAAAACAAACCTATAAATTGATTGAGACCTGTCTCAGATACTCTTTTGTTTACACTGGGTCACAAACTTAAAAATCCTCTAAAACTGTCTACACATCAATAAATCTACATTAGAGACAGTGGAGTAATCATATCTTAACAGTTAAAGCTCACAATTTAAAGGAACCTGAGTCTAAGATTTGGTCCAGCTCTCTTGTTTCATGAAAATACTTTGACATTTTTTAAATTTTACTTTTGAGAAGGACAATTTTGGGGAATATGTTTATGGCAGTGGAATGAATGATGTCCCCACCCCAAAAGATGCCCATGTCCTTGTCTCTGGAACCCAAGTGTTATAGGAGTTATTAAGAAATTATTTTAGGCAGATGGGGAGGAAAAGGGGTCCTTGGGAAAGTTTTCTTTCTATTAAAGCCTCTCCAGAAAAGTTTATTGTCCAGCAGGAAAGCCCTGGCTCATAGGGCCAGGTTGGCAAGCTTTGATATGCAAATTCTGCCCATTAGAAACCGAGTCCAGCGAAACATGGCGATTCCCACCATCTTCTTCCTTTCTCCCACATATGCCTGGCAACATGGCTGCCCCCACATATCCCCCACATATGTTTTCTGGTGTCAGTTTTGGCAAGAGACAGAGAAAATTTTTCTGAGAGAAGAGCTAGCACAAAAATTCTTTTTAGCTAGAAAATCTCTTGGGTAAAATGAATGATTACTTCTTATACGATCTAGGTATCACAGAGTTTAGGGGTCAGATCTTACAGCACATGACAGGAATAAGAGGGTTTTGTTTGTTGGTTTGTTTTCATATTAGGAGGGAAAATTAGATTTTCAGTACACAATCTGTGAGGGACAGACTGAGTCAGAGCTATTATAAGAGAAAGAGGAGATGTGGAAGGAGTCAGGGAAATGAAACGTGTCCCTGCTCCCAAATCAAAAATAAAGTCATTGATTTCAGAAGGTGAAGCAAACCTCTTCACCTTCCATCTTCTTAGGAAGGATCGAATTTTTCCCAGAGTCCCTGCCCCTCCTTTACTCCCCTGACATTGCATTGTGGAGCTAATCACATGTGCCCTTAATCCCTGCTCCTGTCCCAGGCTGGAAGAGGCTCACTGACCTCGCTATGCCCAGCAGGATAGAGCTGGTGCCCTAGACACCAAAGGAGAAGAGGATGGCTTCTGTGCAGGTGATAAAGGCTTTACCACCCGTTACATTTCAGTATTATTCTAAGTAAAGTTGTGTGGAGAGGAGTGAACATATGGGCAACTTTACCTGGTGGGCTTGGAAGAGGCCAGGCTCTGAGAATGACAATGAATTCACATTTCTAATTTGCCAGGTGGCAAATGCTAGCTTTCACAATTATGGAATTGTGGGCTTTGAGTTTAAGAACAAGACAGACTTTCAGGTACTGCAATAAATGAGAAGATATTTGGAATAGGGTCCTTAGCCCAAGGCTAAAGTCAGGCTGGAAGTCCCTGAGAACTGCCAGGCACTGGCCCTGAGCTGTGGAGGAAGCATCTGCTCTCCTGAACCACAGGGCTGAGGACCTGGGAGGAACCACAGGCCCTGCCCACAGGGCTGCCTGGCAGGGGCTTGAGGGAAGGAAACTGCTCACAAATTCACAGGCACTTCTTTAAGCATATATCCCACAGCCTGGGAAAAGTGAAAGTCTCAGGACCCAGACCTCAGGACTGGCTCTGTGTTCCTGGGATGGGTGCTGTCAGCTGTGCCCTCCCTGGTCCTGAATGACTGGGACCTTGTTGGAGCCAAAGAGGGAGGGTCAGCAAACGTCCTCAAAGTCTTTACTCAGCCTGACTGTGTTCTGTTTGGAAAAAAAATGACCACATATCACACAAATAAATGTAAAATTATGTGTGTATGTAACATGAATTTCTAATATAAACTTTACATATTGAATACACATAATCCTTTAGAAATAAGTTATATTTCTGTATTTGTATATACTATGTATCTGTTTATGAAAAAATGTGATATATGTTTATATATAAAGAGAACTTTGATGGCTAGTATAAGGTATAGTTTTAAACTTTAATAAATCGAATGTGAACATTGAAAATGAACACCAGGTACAACACCTGATGGCCCGTTTCTTACCACAGTCCCTGAGAGTGATAAAGCTCAGGACCCTCTTCCATGTTCCCCTGGGCTGAGAGAAGAGAGCTGCCCATTGCTGAGGATGATGAGTGACCTGATGTGGGGTGTGGGGAATCACAAAACAGCAGATGCCCAGGAGATGGATAGTGAGTCTGGGCTCTGAATGGAGAGAAGTTTTTCTCCAGAGCTCAGCATAGACAAGTCCTCTTCTGGTCTTTCCATCAAAGAAAACAGCACATGTGGCTCAGAGGCTGCATGGTCAGGGATGAAGACCCTCCAAGGCTCATTTCCAACTTCCCTTCTGGCTGGGGTGATGTGGGATCTCTCTGCCCAGCTTTCATGGCTCACCAGCTGCTGGGACTCTGTTGACAATGGTCTATGTCTACTCCATGCACAAGCTTCTCAATATTTGACATTTTACTTTCTGGTCTCCAGTAACCACGACTTGCCAACTATGAACCTTCCACAGAGATTCAAGGAGTAGGGCCAGAACCATGGGTTCAGCAACGTGCCGGGCCATGTACATAAGAGAAACAAGACGTGGCCCGCTGAGGTATGAAGTGAGGATGAATTTACATCATGAATTCAGAGTAGGAGGTGGGAGAAAACATCCTGACATGCTCCAGGCAGTGATGCCCACAAGATACACTAGAGGTGTCCATAAAGGAGGCGGGAAGAGGATGTGAAGCAAAGAGGGGATGTGAATTCAGAGGTGTCGCCAGCCTGTTTCCCTCAGAAGATTTCAGACCCTTAGCAGCTCCTGTGCAGAGCCGTTGCTAGGGAAGATTTGTGCATGACAGGGGACAGGAGGAGGGAACACCTCCCTCTGATGGCATCTTGGTTGCTGATGGCCAGAGTGACATCTGTTCAGGACTGCTGCCCCTGACCTAGGAAAGGATCACGTCCCGCGGGGCAGCAGGAGCCAGCGGGAGCTCAGAGTAAGGCCTGATTTACACTGGTGCCAGACTAGGATGCTGTTCATAGTCCAGCCAGCCCTGCAGGTGACAGTGACCCTCTCACTTGGGACACAGGGAGGGGGCTGGAGATGACATCCACACAACATGCTGACTATTATCCAAGTGGGAAGCAAACATGCAGATGCCCAGATATTAATACGAAGCAAGCAGTTCATTCAATTTGATGCAATTCTGATCAGAAAGAGAAAAAGCAGGCTAACCACTTCATCATCAAAGAATGTTCATGTTGAGTAAAACTATCTGAGGATGAAGCTTCAGTCCCCCTTCCTCACCAGGCAGTCAGAACAGAAGGTGGAAGAGAAGAAAAGATGGGTCCAAAGTCCACAAGGTGCCTCCTGAGGCTGATCCTGCTCAGATAAGGTGGGGGCAGTAGATCGTCTGCTGGGACTGCCACATCAAAATTCCCTGGGCTGGATGGCTTAAAGGAAGGCCATTTACTTCTAACAGTTTGGAAAGCTGGGAAGTCCAAGATAAAGATCCAGAAAGATCTGCTTTCTGCTGAGGACACTCCCTCTGATTTTCAGATGCCACCTTCTGTCCATGTCCTCACATGGCCTTTCCTCACTGCATGCATGGATGTTGGGGGTGGAGGAGAGCTCAATGGGGTCTCTTTTTATAAAGACACTAATCTTGTTGAATCAGGGCCCCACCCTTATCATCTCCCTTAACCCCAATTACCACCTTATATGCTTTATCTTCAAATGCAGCTATACTGGAAGTTACAGATTCAAGATAAGAATTTCTGAAGCACAATTTGCTCCATAGTAGGTGGACTTTGGGGACACAGCCAAGGCAGGCATGAAGGCAAGGCTGGGATTCTAGTCTCAGAGCACAGAGCACAGAGCACAGAGCACAGAGGTGGTTCCCACAACTCAGGACACTGGCAGCTCCTCCCAGGTACTCTAGGTAACACAGAGACCACATTCCAGCCTTAGGGGCTATTGATAATGAAACATTATCACTCCTAAGCTCTCCCAGTATTTCTATGATCAGGCTTAGATGTTAGGGTTATTATGGGGTTTGTCTACCATCTAGTGTCAGGATTGTGGCTTAGCATCTTATATAGGATTGCAGATGCTGAGTCCCAGTGAGTCTTGACTGTGAGTCTTTTCATGGATATTAATGAAGGGGATCTCAGGCCAGATTCATCCATCACCAGGCCAGATTCACAAAATAATTTCTCTTGTCAGTAAACTAGTTACATAATTGAGGACAAAAGATATTCAGAAAAGTTATTTGTCACAAAACTATTATGAGCTAGATTCTATGACCCATGTGAGATGTCAAAGGTTTTGGAAGAAATGATGGGCCACGAGGAATCCTGTAGGACCTAATGACAGGGGTGAGAATGGGAAGCACAGGGTGCTGTTCTGGAACTGTCATCCCAGTCTCCTTCCTCCCATGCAACAAACCATTTCAGGGCAGCTCTAAGGACCACTGCAGCTAAAGAGGTGAAAGGGGAATCTTTCAGATGCCCCATTGTCTGAAGTCATTGAGCCTGTGTCAGGATCACCTCTACTTGTATTTCTAGGATACCTGAGGTGTTTATCCAGGTACAGCAGGCAGTGTTAGGTGTTGGTGATTACATGGAACATCCATTATGTTCCACGAGAACGTGCCCATTGTCATGTTGATTGTGCAGTGAGGTTGTTTCTTGGTCAAAGTGAAGTCTCATGGAATATTCAAAAACATGACATAAATTCCTCTCGAAGGTGGCCATGGTAGCCCCAGCATCTAATTGTGTGACACATATTTAGGTGTCCAAGAAGCAAACTATTCTCATAGTCCTTTTCCCTGCACAGGTTATCCTTTAATAGTTCAGTCACTCAGTTGCTATTTTCCTGACCAGGTAGCTGGGTTGTTGACAATGGCCCATGATTTAGTGGAAATGGAATAAAATATAGTGTAGGGACAGTCAGCATGGCTACAGTCATTGCATGTAGTTTGGCCCACTGGGTAGAATGTCCATGTTCAGTGTCAGTCAAAAGATGCCATTCCCTGGCTTAATGGTGGTCACACCCAGTGGATCCACTGGCATCTGTTTTGTACAATCATCAGGTCCCCATGCCATACTGACACAGGCATGTCTCTGAATCTTTGGCTCATTGTGGCCAAAGGAGAAGCTAAATCATCCCCTATGGGTCATTCGTTCCCTTCTAGGAGACTTGTCATTTGTTTATAGGAATTCATTCCTTTGCACATGGATCCTATGTGAACTGGGTTAGGGAGAATTCTGACTGCATCATTTCCATTTAATAATTTGGATCTGTTGGGCCTTTCCAGCTTTATTGATTGTGTTTCTAGGCACCAAGGTGAGAATGGGTAGTTAAGGTAGTGGCGTCATGCCTCATACTCTAGCTCTGAGACACTCAGCCCCTATCAGTTTCCTACAGCAAGCAAGGAGTGGCTTTTCAAAAGAGGCACAACTGGTGTCTGCTGTTGCCACAGGCTTCAGTCTGCATGCATAGAAATGGTGGACACCTGGATTTCCATCAAGGAAACAGGCTCTAAAGGTTTAGAAGATGTGCCTCAGTCATGCCTTGTTGAACAAATTCCAAGGGTACCATTGCAAAGGGCCTCGTTCAAGGATGGCAAGTTTGTCCATCATTTTAACTAATGTGACAAAAAGAACACCTAGGTAAGGTTTGTCCCCAGTGCACAAAAATACCTACTAGCTTGTGGGTCTCCTTTCTTATTAGTGGATGCCACCAGGACCAACAACGATTAACTATACCTGGGATACCTCCTCGTAACTGTACCTGGGATACCTCCTCGGTTTCATTTTCAGGTGGCTTTGACATTCATCCTTCAACAGTCCATCGTTGGTCTGCCAAAGTGGGTTGTTCCACTGTGACACCAGGCTTTGTGACATTTTCATCTTTTTGTAGCAACTATTAAATTAACTAGGTAGTGTTCCAATTTCCGTTGAATATGCAGTCCTGCTTTTGCTGAATAAGGTTCTGGGGCTTGGGAAGCTTAGGAGGCATGCAGGAGTGGATATGCCCCACTCTCATGCCTTGAATACTTAGCTATGAGTGGGGATAGCCCCTCAGGCAGCAGTGATGTTCTGTGGCACAGCAGCAAAATGTCAGTACCTCTGTTGCACTCTGCACTGAGAGTCATGGTCACCAGTTCCCAACATGGCTCAAAGGGAATGGTCCACATGCAGATCAGGACATGAGCACATACTCACCACAGGATCCTCATTTGTCCTGACACTTTCTGATGTCATCAGTTTAATTTTTTCTGAGGGGACGTGGGAATATTGACAGGTGGATTACAGCATATAAAAATCCCAGAGAAGTCTGAATTCCTTTTTTTTCACCTTTTATCTTGAGAGGAATATAGGGCCAGTAGTCTCTGGTGGAGACCGTGGCCCTATTCCTTTGTCAGTGCCTTTCAGACAAAGACATTTGGGTCTGCAATGTGGCTTAACCTAACAAATACACCAATCAGGGTGCATAAGACTTCCCTGGCCTTTTTCATGTCTCTTTTGTAGAGAGTGAGCCTCCTTTTCTGTGAAGGCCCTTTTTACTCATTTTGGTTCCTCTCAGATGCTTCAGAGACCATTGAGAGTATCTTTCTTGTCTTATTTTGGGTGACTCAGGGTCCATCTGATTACGCAAAATTACTGGGATTACAGGCTTGAGCCACCATGCCAGGCCTGGAATTTGTTGTTGTTGTTGTTTTTTTTTCTGATCATTTTTAAATTTTCTTCCTAGTTACTTATCTGAACTTACTGATAGTACCTGACTTAAGATAGTTTGAGTTATGGTTTTTTGACTTTCAGATGATGTGAATGTGATATGCATTCAAGTAGAAATAGAACTTCTAGTATTCATACAACTATTGTATTTTCTCTTTCAGTACAATATTCAATACATTACATGAGGTATTCAACAGTTTATTGTAAGATAAGCTTTGTGTAAGATAATGTTGACCAACAGTAAGCTAATGTAAGTGTTCTGTGCACATTTAGGATGGGATAGGCTGAGCTATAATGTTCAGTGGATTAGATGTATTAAATGTATTTTCATGCATAATATTGAAAAATCTGTATCTCACATGGTGTTTGACCACAGATATCTCTGCTTCCTTTTATTTTTAACATCAATCTTTAGTTTGAATTTATAGGAACTGCACATGTGTCTGCACAGCGAAGTGGTCACCGATGATTTGAGACATTTTGCTCAAATATCTGGAGTGTATACATCTATCTTCTGTCAACCCATCTGTGTGTGGTTTAAAAAGCAAACTGCATACAAAATGCAGCTAGTTCCTATCTCCCTCTGGTTTTACTTTGCACAAAAACTCCTGGTTCTCATCACTCATATCTATAGCTTCTAGGTCACTAGGAATGTGTGTAGAGATTGTTTCAGCAATATGGGTCTATGTTATCCAGGAATCTGCTATTTACTATCAGCAGATGCACTACTTGCCCCAAACAGGGCATCATCTTGGACTAGTAAAGCTATGGGTTTTTTCTGTTCCTATCCTGTGGAGTTCTCCACGTTTAGCTGGAAACACTGAAGAATGTTTTTCCACTCCTTGGCTTTACTCAAGTCTACCCGCTTTGGCAGCAAGCTGCCAGTTTTATTTGCTATCCTCACATTGCTAAAACTCCAGTTCTGTAAATCATGCTGACTGACCTGGGAATAAAAGGGTGCTGTCACAGGTAAAAAGCTACATACAGACTTTATCTGTCCTTACTCAAAGTACTAGTACTTTTTTTATTCTATAAAGAATATGTATCCTTAATTACTTCATGGTTCGCCAGTTTTCAGAGTGCTGAAAGAGTTTTGATATTTCAGCTTTAAGAGTGTGTTTGTTGTTTATTTTTGCACAGAAGATTTATTAAACTCTTTGTGATACCATAAACAGAGATGTCTTCTAAAATGCGATTAATAGCCATGCTGAAATGGAATGAGGTAATGGATTAATATAAGTCATTTTGGACTTTAGAACGTGAACTCCAAAATAGCCAAATAGAGCAGAGATGCTAAAACTGTGAGGCCACCCCACTAGCTGTCTGTCAAGGAAGCAGCTGGTATAATGAGGAAACACTGAGGGTCTTGTTGAGGTTTTTGTTTCAGGTTGAATCACTGTGTGAGGCCAGTTACTATACTGCTGACAATATTAAACTGCAAAATCTTCAGGCTCCAGGCTGCTGATGGTGAGAGTGAACTCTGTCCCAGACCCACTGCCACTGAACCTGTCTGGGATGCCAGTGGCCCTGCTGGATGCACCATAGATGAGGAGCCTGGGAGCCTGCCCAGGTTTCTGCTGGTACCAGGCTAAGCTGCTGCTGACACTCTGACTGGCCCTGCAGGAGAGGGTGGCTCTTTCTCCTAGAGACAAAGACAGGGTGGCTGGAGACTGCGTCAACACAATTTCTCCGGTGGTATCTGAAATTGGAAAGAAAACAGAAACACACTCATGTAATCAAGATCAAACCCACTTCCTTTGAGTAGAGGCAAAATTGTTGATCTACATTGAATTTTAACTATATTTCTTGCAGAGCAGAGGTGTCAGGAGTTTTCACTGATGTGCAAAACCACCTCATGTTCCCCTCACCTGGGAGCCAGAGTAGCAGGAGGAAGAGAAGCTGTGCTGGGGCTTCCATGGTTCCCTCTGGGTCCTAACTGAGCAGTTCCTCCCCAGGGCTCTGACCCAGGCATTGATATGGGCTCTGGAAGGTAGGGCAGCTGGGAGGGACATGCAAAGCAGCTGGGGTGGGAAGTGGACTTCCAGCTGCAGGGACCACCTGCTTCTTCCTCTCTGCACTGAGCATCCTGCACCTCCCTGGTTGTCAGAGATCAGAAAAGTCTGTTGGCTCAATCTGAGTGTAGAATGTCCCCCTGGTGATGACAGAATTTCACTCCTGTGTCTTTCTTCTCCTCAATCACCTAAATTCACCCAGAGGATGTTTGGTACAAGCCTGTTAAGAACAATATAAAAGGCTGTGTTTTCATTTCTCTCTTCCTATCCTCAATATGCTCGGTCATCCCCCTAAATGCATTATTGAATGTATCGAAATGAAGAGTCTGTTAAAATGTAATCTTCCAGATACACCTTTCATTTGCTTGTTAATAATGTTTTCTGAGGGTCGTGAAGCTTTTCATTAACCCAGACACATACCCTCTTTGAGTTAAAAGTGAAAAACTTCTGTTTACAGTCCCATGTCCTGGCAGGCCCTGACATAGATGCTCCATGGCTTGCCGATTGCTTGAAATTGATCAAGTAACTTCACTTCCCTGTGTCTCAGTTTCCATGTCTGTGTAATTGTGACAATAGTGGTACCTATCTTACAGTGCTGTAGACAGTTTAAATAAAATAAGATAAAACATTTACAATAGTATTTATTACATTATGTATGTGGGAATTAATTTTGCTTTTATTGTTTGAATATTAAGCACTACAGTCATCATCATTATCATAAATAAACTTAGCATGGAAAATAGTCTTAAATCTAATCCAAGAATGTTTTATCCACAGTCAAACTAAATTTTAAGGCTTTTTCTTCAGTACCTGTACACAACTCTAAAAATCCTAATGATTTGGTCTTAATCTGTGCTAAAGTACTCAGACCTTCAATCATTCCCATCCATCCCTGTCTAACGTATTACTTCTCATCATCCATTATCAAAATGCTATACTGTAAAAGGTTACCATGTCCTGTTGCTGTCCTTCTTTCTTATATAATCTTTATTCTACCTTGTTATCTTTTGTCTAATTCTTGCTGCAGGACAATAAGGATAAGCTACCATCATTGCTTGTGGACTTGCTCCAGTATAATTTTGTCAGTCTTGTTATCTTGGCAATGAAGACTATGTCTTGCAAAGAAACAATGTGTTATCAAATATCAAATGGGTCAATGTGTTATCAAATAAAAGATTTTATCTACTTATGATCCAATAATTAATTTAGACTGATTTTAACATATTTTTTAATGACAAAGAAGAGAAGACGATATAAGAGGAAAATACAGCACAATAGAAAACACAAGCTATTGTAACTCTTGCTTCTTGGATTTTTACATCTATCTTAGACATATGCTTGGTACATGTGTACAATGGTGATCCAAAAACAGAATGCTAACTGGCTTAAGGAATGCCTGTATTATCTTGGGTCTTGCCTGCTTTTCCAATTATGAGCAAAAAGCTACAGTACTATTTGTATGAGTATCAAACTTTCTAGCTGCCTGAGATAGATGTAAAGAAGATTTACTGAGATAAAAGCCTTGGAAGTAGTAGAGGCTTGTCCTATAACGTTACAGGTGTTGCTGTGGTTGTTGTTAGGAAATACAGTGGGAGTGAATGCAGGTAGATTTACAAGATCTGCTCTTCCTCACACTCACAACTCCCTCTAGAGATCATCAGATGGTGGTACAGGAATCTCTGACACCTCTAAGGAAGTCTTTCTTGCTCTTTCCAGAATGTTTCCTGACAAGTATTGTTTTGAGTCACGGACTAGGTGAAAGTGGATGTTGAAGAAATGACGAGAGAAAGGGAAGAAAATTTCAATCCCAGGTAGTTGTGGTAGGCACAAGGAATTGGAATTTTTCATAGATTTATGCCACACTTCTATCATGTTGGGTAGAGAGTCATCAAACCAGGATCATTCTTAAAAGAAACATTACATTATTTTAAAGAGAAGGAACTGTGAATTTCTTGTCAAATAGATGTTTAAAATTCAAAGATACGTGGTTTTTTTTGTTGTTTTGTTTTGTTTTTGTTTTTTGAGACAGAATCTCACTCTGTCACCCAGGCTGTAGTGCAGTGGTGCGAACTTGGGTCACTGTAACCTCCATCTCCCTGGTTCAAGCGATTCTCCTGCCTCAGCCGCCCAGTGTGTTGGGATTACAGGCATGTGCCACCACACGCGGCTAAAAATAGGGGGGAGTAGAGGGCCACAAAAGCATGTACACAAGAGACAACTTTTCTTCTTTTTTACAGAATAAGTCTAATTGTAAAATAGTATTATAATGTATGGAACCATGTTTAAGACAAGTCTCCTGGTGTTCTACTTTATGTTGAACCCAAGCAGCGTTGTGATACAAAATGAATTTCTTTTTCTTTAAGCTGAATTTGAATTTGCTCCAATAACCTAATAGGCACCCTAGTGACGAGTCCTCTGTGATGATTGCCGTTGTCCCCATTTCTAACAAGGATTTCTTCTGGACACAGAAGTTTTTCTAAGTCTAACAAGAGGGAAGGTGACTGGGCCATCATTGTCCTCTTCTCAGATTTCCACTTCCTGCATAGAAGGTAGAGGTAGCAAGACATTATGAAAGTGGATTACAAGCATTTGTTAGTGAACAAAATATGACTAAAGCAGTATTATTATTTTTTATTTTTAAATTTGTATTTATTATTATTATTATTTGAGACAGACTGTCACTCTGTCACTCAGGCTGGAGTGCCATGGTGCAATCTCAGCTTAGTGCGACCTTCGCCTCCTGGGTTCAAGTGATTCTCATGCCTCAGACACCCAAGTAGCTGGTATTACAGGCGTGTTCCACTAAGTTCAACTTGTTTTTTGATATTTTTAATAGAGACAGGGTTTCACCATGTTGGCCAGGCTGGTCTTCCTGTCCTCAAATGACCCATCTACCTTGGCCGCCAAAAGTGCTGGGATTACAGGCATGAGCCATTGCACCGGGCTTTAAGCAATATTTTTATTAAGTAAAGTGTAGAAGAAAAAGTGGAAATAATGTGACAATAAGAACACAAAATACCATTATGGAAAATGATAACTTTAGGGCAGAAAACAAGAGAAGGCAAACCAAGATTCCTGTAGCATGAACCTCCAATGCACAATCCAAGGAGGAATGTCAAGGCTGAAAACTCTGGAACATCCAGGTAGTGACCAAAACTACCAAATTCTGAAAACACAGAGTAAGCAAGTATCAGCCTGTGAGTGTCCCCACACAAATGCCAGGAAATTCTGGAATATCCAGGGACTGAACAATGCAGAAAATCCTGGAGCTTCAGTGGGTGGCCAACAGTGAGCCCCAAAGACCTGGTTGGGGCCATAGAACAATGTGACTCTGGCTTCTTAGAGTCAACAGAACAGGAAAATTCTTACATCCAAGTGTCCTGCCTTAAACAATTGCACAAACCTAATTAGCAGGGAGCCAAAGACAAAAGTAAAAACCAAATGTATATATCAGGGCAGAAAATGTATATATCAGGGCAGAAAATAGAGGAGAAATGACTAAGAGAAGGAGCAACCAGAATGTAGTCAGGTGTGCTATGCGGGACTTCAAATGTACTATCTAGCCAAAGGCCTAATTCCCTGGATCATCCAACATAGGGCAGGTGGGTAGATGAGACCCTTACTGGTGTGCAGGAACCAAAATGGTGCCAAGCAGTCTCTAACGTGGGGCCTGCATGAAGATCTCTCCAGGGTCCCCAGCTTGGGTGGGTTGGGCTCCCGTAGGGGAACTGGAGCACGGAGCGGCTGGCCTGCATGAAACAGTGGCTCTGTGGCCACTTACCCATCCCCAGCGCTCCACTGCCTGTCAGGAAAGATGATGGCTCTTAAAACAGCCTTTGGCCAGTGTTAACACCTCTGCAATGTTAGCAGCTTTGTAGCTTTGATGGCTGTAGCGCTGATCACCGTCTCGCCCTCTCTCACTGGTCTCTGTCTTGCCACATCTCCAATAGCTGTCTTGCCCATTGCTGATCGCTGTGTCCATCTTCTCATAAACTGCCATCTCATGCTGTGTCTTGCTGTCCTGCTTCTCCGCTGTTTCCGCCATCTCACTGCCACATCAAATGCTGCCTCTCACCATCTCTAGTGGTGAGTGGCTGACTCAATACTGATGCAAGGCCAGTTCTTGACTTGGTTCAGGAAGGAATGTAAGAGTAAGCTGGTGATAGAAGAAAACAACTTTATTAGGCGGCAGTGGTCTTACACTCTGTGACTACTCCTGCAGAGCAGGGGTATTTCATAGGCAGAGGGCCGAGAGGAGCAGCTAGGGGCAGTTTTACAGTCACATTTATACCCACCTTTAATCATGTGATAATTAAGGGGTGGATTGTTCAGAAATAGCTAGAAAGTGGGTGGTGTGCCCCAACTTCCAGGTGTTGCCATGGCAGGGGCAGGAATTTCCAGGTGTTGCCATGGCAAAGGGCTGTGACTTCTGGATGTTGCTATGGCAATGGTAAACTGTCATAGCATTGGTGAGCGTGTCTTATGGACAGGTCCTTTCAGAACCCTGTTCCTGTTTAGGCCAGGCTCACATCTGGTCCAGAGTGAAGTCCTGTCTACCTCCTGCCTGAAGAGTAACAAGAAATCTGTAATAAAAAGTTACTCAAAGAAAACCTCCAATTTTATATTTGGTAGTGGCATGCTACTTATCAAAATTACACAAAGATTCAAGTGAATAAGAAAATACTCTCAGAATTATTATAGGAGTTCATAATGTCCTGTAGTCCAAAAATTAATATGGATATAACAAAACAAAGAAATTAAAGGCTGGTATCTGTTTTTAATATTAAAAAATCTCAAGAAAAAAAGAAAAAGGGAATCCATCTGTATATCTACACATTTAGTGACCTCACGTTGTAAAAAGTATTACAGTTTTTATAAGAACACTGGATAGGTAATTTTAATTTCTGAAAAATTTATATGAACCGTAAGATATGTTGGATCTCTTACCGTAACTTAAAAAATATTTCCTCGTATTTAAATTCTTTACCACTTTTAGTGACTTTTTATTGCTTAGAATTTTAGTTGATATAAATAAGAAATGTGTGTTAAAAATCTACCATTTTGATTTAACCTATGAAATATACTTAAATTCTTGGAAAAATCCAAAAATACCTAGCAAAGGGAGCTATTGCCAGAAGATACGCAGTTCTTTAGTGTCAGGCTGCGATTATCTCCCAGAAATAACTTTTGGCTCATGTAGCTTCCAGTACACTGCAAGAATAGAAGATGTGAAGACAATGTTACTTAATTGGATTTGCAATTACTCACTATTCACTGTTAACCAATTTTATTTAAAAAAAAAAAAACGATTCCAATCAAATACACTGATGTTAAGCGTACTGTTGAACAAGGTTTTATAAATAAATACATTCTTGTAAGCAAAATCAATACAAACAACCTTTCTATAACTCCGAAAAGTTTTGTCCTGCTCTTCAGGAAGCAACTTGTTTTCCACCTCACAGAACAGAAAATCCTTGGTCGGTTTATTGTTAGTATAGATTCCACTTTCTTTTTAAGAATTTCACATAAATGGAATATAGCACGTGTTCTTCTGTGGCTGGTGACTTTCGTGCAGCATAATTGTCTCCTAGTCTCACTCATGTCGCCCTGTGTCCTCATGATGTGTTCCTCTTACCTTTTGTGTACTATTTAACTGTGTAGTAATTTCACAGTATATCCCATCACCTGCTGATGGCCATGTGGGCTGTTTCCACTTTGGGCTATTATGGATAAATCTACCACAAATGTTATTTTACAAGGCTTTGCATGAATATTTCTTTATTTCTTTTGGGTAAATACCTAGAAGTGCAGTTGCTGGATCTTACAGTGAGTGTTTAATACTCTGCCAAACTGTTTTCCAAAGTAGTTGTACCAATTTAACATCTCTTCCCAGAATTCGTGAGAGTTCTCAATGTTTCAGCTAGTTGTTTTTAAGAATTTTTCTTAATCATCACTCAACAGTGACCAGAATGGCTAATGATCATTTAGTCATGTTTTCCTTACAATTTTCTTGACTTTTGTGGGTGCTTGACTTGTATCAGTATATTGAAAACAGGATCAATATTGTCTTAACTACCTTATAAATATTTTCCCTAAGTCATAATATTTAGGATGATAACAGGAGATCTAAAGGGACTGTTGGTAGTAGTAACAAGTGTTATTCAATATTTATTATCATACTCCTAAAGGCAATACATTTTGAGTGAAATAGCATTCAACTAGACTCGGGATAAAAAAGATCTAATCTCACCTTTAGCATTACATATTAGAAAACATTGGAGAAAACAATCCAGGAAGAGAATCAGAGGGTGTTTTGCTAGTGGAGAAGTGCTGCAACAACTAAACCCTATTAATGCCAGATCTTTGCAGTGATTTCCACTCATAAAGTTGGGTTGACTCCTTGCCTTGTTCTCCTATGTGTCATGTGACTTCATGCTGAGGGGATGTGACATCACAGAGGGAGAAGTGAACTTGTGTACAGAAACATGGCTTAGGAGATTGACTTTGGAGGTGGCTGCAATGAAATATACACTTTGAAGAAGTCCCCTATGAAATGTCTTATAAATTGTTTCTTATGGCCAGGTGTTTGGACTCATACCTGTAATCTCAGCACTTTGAGAGACCGAGGAGGAAGGATCACGTAAGGCCAAGAATTTGATGCCAGCCTGGTCAACACAGGGAGACCTCATGTCTACAAAACACACACACACACACACACACACACACAAAATTTGTGAACAATGACATCACAAAGTGATTATTTATGAACATTTGCTAAGAAAATTACAAAATAAAGAAATGTCTTCTGAGCTAACAATACTATAATAAAGATGTTAATTATTTAACTACAGAAAATGCAGAGAACATAAAACTGCCTATTTTAACCATATTTAAAAGTGCAGTGCATGACATTAAGCATACTCACATGTTCGCTATTATTACTGATACTGTCTCCAGAATTCTTTTTGTATGATAAAAATTAATATCTATACCCCTTAAACAATACTTCCCCCCATTTTATCACTCCCTACCCCAAGCAACCTCCACTGCAGTTCTGTCTCTATGTTAATGACATCTTTGAAGCAGGTTCACCATGCACTGGTTACCAACGTACTTGAGTCTGGGAAACAGAACACCCCATACAGCAAGTTACATGAAGTAGGCTTATCATTTACAGAGAAGCAGCAAGGAAACACAAAAGTCTTGGACTCATGGGTCATTCCCGCAAGGCGCAGGAAAGCCATGTGGAGCTGATGGAGTCGACTGTGTGTCCCTCCCTTGCACCACAGCTCAGGAACCTGGGAGAGCAGCCACTCTGGGTTTCATATCCTGGGGTAACAAGACACGCAGGACTTATGTACTAAAGGACATTCCATTCTGCAGGAAACTGCTATAGAGCACAGGTAGGCTGCTCTGACCAGTTCTTCTCTATCTCAGGATGTTACAATTCCAGCACATTCTACAATTATTCTTGAGAACTCATAAAATAAGAAAGAAAGTGGAGAGAACTAAGTCAGTCCAGGGTCACTGAAGAACTGTCTTGCAGTTACCCCACCACCTAGACATCCTCCTTAGTAAAGCTAGCATATTTCATATGCCCACAAACTTCCCCTGAACTGGTGCAGAAGTTTATCTTTTCAGATTATTGAAGCACCTTGCCTTACACAATCTCAATGCAGATTATTAAGCCATAGTGATAGTACATTTCACTGGTCCAAGGAAAGCTACTACCACTGGCAGGAGGATAACACCCCCCAAAACAGTGACCTAGTCCACGATCCCATGATCAAGAAAATAAGATGCTAAAGAGGTGAAAGGGGAATCTTTCAGATACCCCATTGTCTGCAGCCATTGAACCTGCATCAGGATCACCTCCACTTATATTTCTAGGATACCTGAGGTGTTTATCCAGGTACAGCAGGCAGTGTTGGCTGTTGGTAATTGCATGGAAAGTCTCCATTGGGTTTCCTGAGAGTGTGCCCATTGTCAAGTTGATTGGGCAGTGAGGCTGTTTCTTGGTCGGAGTGAAGTCTGATGTGGTATCGAAAAACACGACATAAATTCCTCTCAAAGCTGGCCATGATAGCCCCAGCATCTAATTGAGTGACATACATTTAGCTGTCCAGGAAGCAAGCTATTGCCATAGTCCTTTTCCTACACAGGTGATCCTGTAATAGTTCAGTCACTCGGTTGCTATTTTCCTGACCAGATGACTGGGTTGTTGGCAATGGCCCATGATTTAGTGGAAGTGGAATAAAATACAGTGTAAGGGGCAGCCTGCATGGCTACTGTCATTGCATGTAGTTTGGCCCACTGGGTAGAATGTCCATGTTCAGTGTCAGTCAAAAGATGCCATCCCCTGGCTGGATGGTGGCCACACCCAGGGGACCCACTGGCATGTGTTTTGTATAATCATCAGCACCCCACACCATACTGACATAGGCATGTCTCTGAATCTTGGACTCTATGTGGCCAAAGGAAAAGCAAAATCGTCCCCTACGGGTCATTTGCTCCCTTCTAACAAGCTCGCCATTTGTTCATGGGGCACTTGGGGCCTGTAGGATCCTGGTTAGCACTGATTCTGACTGTATCACTTCTATTTAGTAATTTGGATCTATTGGGCCTATCCAGTTTTATTGATTGTGTTTGTAGGCACCAAAGTGAGAATGGCTAGTTAAGGTAGCAGCATCATGCCTGGTCCTCCAGCTCTGAGATACTCCGGCCCTATCATTTTCCTACAGCAGGCGAGGAATTGTCATTCAAAAGAGGCACAACTGGTGGCTGCTTCAGAAAACTTTTGCATCCAAAATCTGAGTCTGGTGCATCCAGTGATAATTTTACATCGCCACAGACTCCAGTCAGCATGCATAGAAATAGTGGACACCTGGATTTCCCTTGAGCAAGCAGGCTATACAGGTCTTAAAGAAATGCCTTGGACATGTGTTGTTGAACAGATTCCAAGGCTACCATCGCAAAGGGCTGCATTCAAAGTTGGGAAGTTTGTTCATCATTTTGACTAAGGTGACCAAAAAAAAAAAAAAAAGACTCAGGGGGACAATGCAGGCCGGTGAGAACCCAGTGGCTTTCCCGAGCTTGCTTGTCTTGCATTTTTGGTGACATGGATTGTTGTTCACATTGGCTTTCTCTGGCAGGTACACCTGGAAAGCATTATATTTAGCAAGAAAAAAGGAGACTGTGAATGATGTCACTGTGGAATGTGTGTATTCCTTGTTGCAAATGTCAAATCCATGAAGCATAAAATGATTTACTAGAGGATATTAAATTCATTACAAATTGTTGAAAAGCCTTAAAGACCTTAAAGAACAGACTCCAGTCAAAGCCTCTAAAACAATTCCAAGAATCCTACTGCTGGCACAGGCTGGGGAGGAGCTCCTACTGCTTGAGACTCCACAATCAAGCTGTCTCCGGCAGCAGAAAAGAGAGCGGCTCTTCTCACTACTGCCCCCAGAAGGACAGCAGCTCTGCTATCAACTATCAACTGCTAAAAATCTGAACCCTTTCTCTGACTACCCATCAGATGTGTTACTATAGAGTGGTTTTGGATTGAGATGAGGGAGGGGAAATGCCTGATCTCACTCAAATGTGCTCATTTTCCTGGTCTGGGTCACAGCCAACCAGCACAGTCCTGTGGGCACAATACCTTCACTTGCCAGGTTCCTATAAAATGAGAGTATCTTTCTTGACTGTGGAAAACATGGGGGTGAGGAGGGTCAAGGAATAGCAAAAGGAGTACCTGGAGATTCCTGAGCCGTCTACTCTGGTTTCCGCAAATGTTTTCAATCCATTTAATTCGTGATAATAAACACCTTTCTGCCTAACCAGCCATTATCACTTTTCTCAGATCCAAATGATTCAGTGATAAAACTAAAGAGAAAAAATACACTTTTCAACATTTAAGCTGACCAGGAGGCTGTCTCTTGTGTTTACTTCTCCATATCCCACTACGTGTTTCATCTTCCCTTTGTCTCACTGGACATCCAAGTGCAGATAATGCTTCACGTGACTGATCCCTAGAACTTCATCCTGATGACTGTTGAAATCTTCTCTGAGTTTTACCAGTGGAAACGGCAATAGATAGAAACATTCCAGAAGGTCCCCTAGGGTCCATATTTTCTGTACTTCCTCTCTAAAATACGTAAAATCAATTCTGTTTGCTCTTGCTTTATATGGGCTAGATCTACGGCCCCAACACACACCCTAATGCCCTGTGTTGACAACTTTTCCAGTATTGTATTAAGTATAAATGGTCACATGCTTATCATATCGTTTCTTCCAATTTAATGAAACAATTGTTATGTCAACTCTTTGGATTCAGAACCATCCATCAGAAAACCACAACCCTGAGAAAATTTCAAGCTATTCAGTTGACATAACAATGATGAGCCTACAGCTCATTTTCAAGATATAAATATTCTGTTTATGGGAGTAAAAGCACCAATCACAGTTAGTGTTTCAGAGCCTCCACCACATCTGACAGCACAGCAATTCACTAGCACAAGGGTTTGTTTGCCAGCTTTGCTTGACGGATAATGGTTTTTTCTCTGTCTATTGGGAAAGGTGCACCTGTGCACATGACAAGAGTATGAGCTGCACTTTGCTTCACCTTTTTTGAGTTAAATAAGTTGCTTGATCCAGAGCCATATTATGGAAGAACTTCCTGACTCTGATGAAAACACTTTGAAAATCCTTAAATAATATTTTATGTGGAAACGTAACCAAAAAGGAAGGCAAATTCATATATAGTAAAATAACCACTGCCCTCCTCATGTTATATGAGGTCCACTGAAATCACCCGATACCAGCTATTAGTCTGAGCCCTGATGTGTGGTACAATGTTAAGGGTTCTGAAGGGGTCAGTTTTCTCGGCAAATTAGGTGTTCAGAAGAGCCAGTAGCCCTGTACATCTCAGTTAGTTGAAACTCATATTGTTGAGTCCCCATGGGGACCTCCATAACATTGGTTCATGAGACTCTCTGGGAAAGCTGGGAAAGGTGACTGACTGAAGTCCATGTGTTGAATCATCCTCATTGTTAAAAGCCCCTGCTCTTTACTGGCATTTCAATTAATACTCACTTGTAAAGCTTTTTTTTTTTTTTTCTCTATTATGGCTCATTTTTGAAACTTCTAGTCATAGCTCTTGCAGAATGACTTTGTCTGAAATCATCCTGTTGTCTTTCTTTTACGGCCTGATGACCTGTCAAAACCAGCAGCCAATATTATTAAATAGCTGTTCTCTTTGTAATGTGATCATCAGATGTAACCCTTGCAGTTTACTCATTGTTACGATTTTTACATTTCCAGGGCTTCCTTGACAATGGCACGGATGTGACTCCATCCAGCATCCATTGTTGTGAGAACTCTATTTGGAATATCATCATGTGGGCATAAATATAATGGAGATTTTCACAGGATGCAATGGTTAATATTTAACATTAGTCAAAATTTTCTCTAGTCCTACCCTTGGAGCTCTACTGGATTGGAAAAATATTTTAGGTAAGGACAACCATTTGGTAAAGTTTCAAAAATAAAGGTTACAAAGAAATTTTATGTAGCAAGAGTATGAATTATATGTAGTCCAGAATACCATTTTTTTGTGGAATGTAACAACAATTATTTAAATGTATGTAATTCAGATAATACTTTACAAATATGTATATATTGCATATATAATAGAATGTATGTTCCTAAATATGAATACTGTATATATTTGTAGCCAACATTTTATCAAGTAAATATACATTCACTTCTATGTATCTTAAATATATACACACATTTTTCCATAAATAAGATTAATTTTAATTTTTTATTGAAATACTAATTAGTTTTAATTTTTTTCTCTTAATAACTTCATAATTTGATTATTAAATATTCACATTTATACTACCAATTTAAGAAAAAATACATATGTTTATAAAAGTAGAGGTGTAAATACTGTATCTGGAAGCATTTATGCATTAATTATTGGTAACTGGTTAAATACACAACACAGTGGCTTATAACAGGAAACATTTGTTTTCATGTTCATGGATGCTCATGTCCACAATCATCTGGCTGATAAGGAAAGTGCTCTGCTGAGTGGTTCCTCTGCAGGGCACTGAGCTTGTATTCAGGCTGTAGATATCAATTGTTTAAGGACAACGCTGAACAGCATTGACTAAACATGACACAAGATTTTTGTGACAGGTCACAGGAGTGATCAACCTCCCAAACCAAATCCCATAGTTGAATTTAAGTCCAATAATTTCTAACATAGCTTCACTCATTTCAAATATATTCCTTTATTTCAATAAGTACAAATTTTCAAGAAAATGTTACTTACTTAATTATAGAGGTGTTTGATCATTCCATGGACAAATAATTATGTTTTCAAGCTTTACAATCCTGAAAATATTTGCAAATGTAAGTTTGCATTGATAAGAAAACAAAGCTGGATGTGTTTTCAACATGTGGCTTCAAATACAATTTTTTTAAATGGCCTTTTTTGGGGAAAATCATTTTAACTTATGTAAATATCTCTCCTTACCTCTCGTGTCCTATAGAGTTGCCCAATAAGAGGTCCTCCCATGAGATTTGGAAGTCAGAAAAGGAAGACTCAATATTATCCATTGGTACCTAAGACAGGCACAGAGACAAAAGTGAGGACTGGAGAAACACCTGAAAAGATACTTTAGGAAGCTGAGAACTTCAGCAACCCCAGACTTAAGCTTCTAGACAGGACTGAGGACCATACCATTAAATAGCCCATACTTCAGGGGCAGATGCGTTCTGTTTTCTGAGGGAGCATAAGAGAATCCTGTTTCTAATATCAATTTTCCTGAATACTATATCCCTGGCTTTGAAAGGCTGTGGTGTGAACATTAATCATAGGAATTGGGTCATTCTGTCATACCTAACAAAGACAAGAAATCAGAGGAGAAAGACACTCAGGGTGAAAAATATTGTTTCTAGGATGCAACTGAAATAGGCCCTATTATCCCACAGAACTAATGTTTATGGTTTTTTGAATACACATGGAAATTGACTTCCCCAGTCTCAAAACTCAAGATAGTTACATCTGTCTTACCTGAGCTCTTTTTTCAGTAAACCAAGCATCAGGCCTCCCAGATACTATCACAGAGCTAAAATTAACGTATGACTGAATCGGGACAGTGAGACGTCAGACCCTTCACCCATTGTGATTGCCTAACTGACCTCCTGCTTCCTGTTGACCAAATTCTCTTTCTTACCCCTCCATAATTCCTGTTTTCCCACATTTCTCCCCTGCTATGTAAACTCCTAATTTTAGTTGGTCAGGGAGACACATTTGTGAATGGTGTCCCATCTCCTCGGCTGGAGCACCTGATTAGAGCCTGTTCCTTGGCAATACTTGTTGTCTTAGTGATTGGCTTTCTGTGTGGTGAGCAGCAGGATCTACACCAAATCCCTGGTATTTCAGTAACAAAATTCTCTGCAAGCTTCACTGCTTTGGCTTCTTGTAACCTGAAATCAAATTGATCCACAACTTCTGAGATAACTTGATATAATTCTAGGATTCACTTTGTCCACTACTGCTTACCAGCCTAAGTTCGCCAGTTCCCAACCCTTCCTAGTGCCAATGAACTTTCTCAAAGAGCCATAGGTAACATATTCCCTTTTTCATAAAATGCTACCTTTCTCTTTGTTCTTCCAACATATTGAAGACCACTGAATTTTCCTGTATGTCCCATTTGGGAACTATTTCTATGCAAATAAAACATTAAATTTAGAGATTCATCTCTACATTTTATTTAGACTTCAGTAGTTTACCATAATTATCCGTATTAAGACAATTCCAGCTGAGAACATCTATAGTGGCTTCTTCTGTGTTATATAAAGTCCAACTGAAGCCATAAACTAGACTCCTCAGGTGTCATGATCTCTGTCTTTAGTAAATCAAGGGAGGGATTGCTATGTCTGTGTAGTTGGGGCTGAGAAAGAGAAAAGAATTCGGGTGCAGAGGTGACTTCATGTTCCCCTCTACCAACACCATCAGAGAGTGGCTGCATCTGAGGAACACTCTCAGCCCATGGAGGCATCAGGAGGAGCAGCTGGGGCAGCCCAGCCTCACACATCTGCTTCCCTGAGGGTTTTTGTTCGTGTGTGTAACACTGTGGGAGGGTCACTCTTATACTGTAGACAGTAATAAGTTGCAAAATCTTCAGGCTGCAGGCTGCTGATGGTGAGAGTGAATTCTGTCCCAGATCCACTGCCACTGAACCTTGATGGGACCCCACTTTCCAATCTGGATGCAGCATAGATCAGAAGCTTAGGAGCTTTTCCTGGTTTCTGCTGATACCAATTTAAATAATTGCTAATGCCCTGACTTGCCCTGCAAGTGATGGTGACTCTCTCTCCTACAGATGCAGACAGGGAAGATGGAGACTGGGTCATCTGGATGTCACATCTGGCACCTGAGATTGGAAACATAAAAACAAATGTCCACACAATTAATCATGTTGTTAGACAATTTCCCTGAATAGTGAAGCAGTACTCAGAACCCTGGGCTGTGTAAACTGCTAGTGTTCTCCTTCCTTACCTGGGAGCCAGAGCAGAAGGAGCCCCAGGAGCTGAGCGGGGACCCTCATGTCCATGCTGTGTCCTGAGTGGTTCTGACTCCTACATGAAGTGTGACCAGCCTATTAATAAGTCTTCAGGGCAGGAGGATGTGCTCTGGGAACATGCAAATGAGCGGGAGATGGGGCAGGCTGGGCACAGCTGCAGGGCTGTCTTATGTCAGTAACTCAGCACCGGCTCAATGTCCCCAGATGTCCCAGGTAAGATCAGGGTAGCAGAAATTTGTCTGCAGAGAATGTGTTTCTACTGGGGACTATTTTGTTATGAGAGACATTGTTTAGATTTTTTTTTTGACAATTTGAAATATTCCTCAGGAGTCGATGGAGTAACGTATTTCATTGGTGTATGGGGAGTATTTAGGAGGATATTACTTTTTGTGGGAAACACATAGTAAAATTTTAGATGATACAATTCTAAGGCATTTAAAAGACTCCTCTCTGATTCTGGTTAGGGAAGGGGGTATTTGTCATATACTTGCAACTTTTCTGTAAACTTATCATTGTTCCTTTCAAAAAAAATTAAAAATAAAATATATTGACATGATGCTACATATATTTGTAAGTATTAGGTAATGGTGTTATGCCATTGTTCTTACCAGTATAAGTTCAAGCAATTTACTACAAATACACAAAGATGACACTGAGTTTTCTCAATGCATGCAGCACACATACATTCACCATTATCAAGAGTGACAGGTCTCCTTAATACCCAAAAACTAAAGGGGCTGCACCTTATTCTTGTTTTGGGCATCTTCATAGTCTACGTTCTTTTCTGCCATTGAGTATTATTTCCCAATGTTCATCTCTTTTAATGCGGGTGGTCACTGTACGGAGCCATGCACCATCAATGACACTTTCCTCTTTTACATTTTATCAGTGACTGGGGACATCATCTTGACCCAGACACCAGCCTCCCTGTTTACATCTTTAGGAAAGAGGCAATCTTTTATCATGCAACTGCCCATGTACATGGAGAAATCAGTTGGATCCAGATGAAACTGGACAGGGATTTGCACTCATTTTATCTAATATCTCTAATGTGCCCAAAAATGTCCCAGCCTGGCTCAGTAGCAGAGGAAGTAGATCCAACTATGTCAGCATCAGTGGGCTGCGGCCTAGGGCTCTACAAAATTTTACTGATGCCTGACTAGTGGAGCCAAATCACAATGCTGTAGCCTGTGCACAAACCTTCCTGCTGCTGTGAAAGCAGCCCAAATTTTAAGAGAACTTGGTTATACTGGGAGAAAGGAAGACAGCTCCATTTGTCTTCTAAATGTTTGCAGAAAATAAACTGAAAAAAGGAAGATTAATAAGAAAAAAGGCAAACAAACTTCACTTAAAGTGCAGTGGGGCATCATCGCAGGGTGATGACCTGATAAGTCAATGAAATCCAGGTGTTTCTATTTTTTTCTAGGGAAGAGGGAATTGGGAAGTGTAGGCAACCTGGAGAGAACAGATGAGAATAGAGGTGCACCCTCAAAAGAACAGGTAATCACCTGCCTGGTTAAAGTATCAACTTCCAGTCTCTTCTATTTTTGATTCCTGTTTTGTGTTAATCTTCCCTGATAAAAATTCTCAGGAAGAATTTTCTTGACAATTGGTTTCCTTCTGAAGAATCTGCTTTTAAGCAGATGAGGGATATTTAGGAAAAGCCCTTTTGTGCATTTGCTGCTTTCTAAATGCCTTTGGATTATCATAATCATCATACAAATGCAGCATAGTTTGAGATGTTATTTTCTGGATTCCTTTACTTGCAACTCACCTGCCAAGATGCTGTTCCAGAGAGATGCAGCTACAGACTGAAAAAGCAGTTGACCCCTAAGCAAAGTGGAAGTTGGGGCACTGAGCACTGGTGTGGTTGAAAACCTGTCTAGAACTTTTGCATCCCTAACTTAATTACTAATAGATTACTTTTGACTGGAAACTTTAGTGATAAAATAGTTGATTAACCCCTGTTTTAGTTATACATATTGTATACTCTTTCCAATAAAGTATACTAAAGAAAAAAGTTATTAAGAAAACCATAAAAATCTGAAAATATAGTTACTATTTTTAAAGTGCTTGCTCACAGGTGACACACACAGAAGTAAATATACATGAATCTGCAAATTTCAAACCCAAGTTATTCTAGGGTTAACTGTACCATGATGAACGTAGCAGTCCCCATCTGTAATCTAGGGCTTTCCCCTTTGTTGTACCTGTGCTCACTTCCAATGACTATATATACGTCTTAGGTTCTTATGATCTTGGGCAGAGAGATCTGCCTGCCTGCCTTGCTGACCAGATGGCCTGGAATGTGTATCTCTTAGAAAAGTGCTATGGTTTGACTATGTCCTCCAGAATCCATCTGTTGTAAAGTTAAATCTCAGCGTAATGGTATTGCCAGGTGGGGCCTATTGGGATGTGCTTAGGTCATGAGGGTGGCGCCCTCTAGGGAATACATTAATGACACAACAAACAGAAATTATGGGACTGGAATTTTTTTCTCTCTTCTGGTCATCTGTCATGTTAAGACAAGGCCTTTCTTTCTTTGAAGGAGTCAATGCTCCAGGCATCATCTTGAAAGCAGAGAAAGCAGACATTAACCTGACCATGCCTTGATCTTAAATTTCCCATTCCCCTGAAGTGTGAGAAAATTCATTTCTGTTCTTTATGAATTACACAGTAACAAGGAACCTGTTCTAGCAGCTTGAAATGGAACAAGAGGGACAGTTCACAATCATTGAGGACAGGATGAGGTGTATACATACCCGAGCTTCCTCATCTCTCAGGTGGAACAGCCCAGAGGAATTAATCCATGTTTCCACATGTGGTGGATCTTCAGTTATCCCAAGTCAGGTGGGTTGTTGATGTGTCTTTTACCATTCATCTTCTGTTCCCTTCCTCACTTTCCTCCTTTCCTCCCTTCCTCCCAGTGTAAATTTGCTGCCTAAACAGGAATCCTCATTGCTGGTGGACCCGAACTAAGATAGTAAAATAAATTGTTTATCTTTTCTGTGAGAAGTATTTCCCATCTTTATTCTTATCACTTCTCTCTCTGACATGTAGGAATATTCAGGAAGCACTTAATTTTTTTTAACCAATCTGTTTTAGATTGAATTTATGCAATGATTTTTTTTTTCTGTTTGTTAAAACAAAAAAATAAGTTGTAAGCCACCAACCAGCTGAAGGGTCTCCTCTTGTGGCAGAGAGAACTTCAAAGCAAAAAGAAAAACTAGGTTAGGCCATGACTGGCAGGTGGGTTTAGATGTGCCTCATTATACTCTCCTCCCTTGGAGTTCAGACACAACTGACTGGCATTATCATTACAACAGAGATCTTTAGACTGACAAAACAGATGCTTTGTAGCAATAAGATACCATACTCCAACATGACAGAGAATAGGCCCTGAAGAAAATCTAAATATTTTACCCTAAAAATATTTCTTCATCATATTCTGAAGTGGCCCTGCAAAGTTGCCTATAGTGAGGGAAATTTTCATTCTTGAGAGAATCTCTTCCCCTTACTAAGTCTTTTCGAAAGAGTCTGACTTTTTTTTTTTTTTAAATGTCTGATAGGCACCATTCACCATCTCCTTTCTCTGCTACCCACAGGATTCTTCCACATGACAAGAAACATGGCTTCCACACACCTTTATCTTAACTCAAGTATTTCTTCATGATGAATTCAGGTCTTTAGGCAGAGCTTAACTCTTTCAACCAGTGGCCAATCAGGAAACCTTTGAAGCCATGGAAGACCTGGAAGCCCCTGCTTCAAGATATCCCACCTTTCCAGGACAAACTAATATATATCTTTCATGTATTGATTTATATCTTTCCTCGTAATTTCTGTCTCTCCAAAGTGTTTAAATCCAACGTGTAATCCTATCACCTTGGGCACATATTTGCAGGACATCCTAAGGCTGTGTCACAGGCCATAAGCTTTATCTTTGGCAAAGCAAACCTATAAATTGATTGAGACCTGTCTCGAATACTGTTTTGTTTACACTGGGTCACAAACTTAAAAATCCTCTAAAACTCTCTACACATCAGTAAATCTACATTAGAGAGAGTGGAGTGATCATACCTTAACAGTTAAAGCTCACAATTGAAAGGAACCTGAGTCTAAGTTTTGGTCCAGCTCTCTTGTTTCATGAAAATACTTTGAGATTTTTTAAATTTTACTTTTGAGAAGGAGAATTTTGGGGAATACGTTTATGGCTGTGGAATGAATAATGTCCCCACTCCAAAAGATGTCCATGTCCTTGTCTCTGGAACCCAAGTGTTATAGGAGTTATTAAGAAATTATTTTAGGCAGATAGAGAGGAAAAGGGGTCCTTGGGAAGGTTTTGTTTCTTTTAAAGTAACTCCAGAAACATTTCTTGTCTAGCAGGAAAGCCCTGGCTCTTAGAGCCAGGCTGGCAAGCTTTGATATGCAAATTCTGCCCATTAGAGACTGAGTCCAGCCAAACATGGCGATTCCCACCATCTTCTTCCTTTCTCCCACATATGCCTGGCATATATGGCTGCCCCCATATATTCCCATGTGTATAGAATATTTTGGCACCCTGTGTTTGCATATTAAAAGGCTATGGTGGGAAGGCCAGTTACATTGCAGGCTACATGACTGACATGCCTGGTCAAACCAATCCCCAGAGCCCTATGCAAATCAGACACCACTTCCTCCAGCCTCCTCATACAATAGCCTCTTTTCTGCTGCACGTGGAGTGTTCTCTTGGTTTGAATCCCGCCTTTCTCTGTCTCTGTAGGAGGGAGGTTTTTCTTCTTCCTTCCTTCTTGCATATTAAAACTTCCTCTCCTTAAAACCACTCCACTTGTGTCTATGTTGTTTTATCCAAACCGGCATAAGGTCAAGAACCCTGGCGCTCTTCCAGTCATCAGAGCCATATCATAAAACTTCTACCTTATATAGCAAAAAGACAACTTGACCGATGTAAGTTAAGGACTTTGAAAATGAGAAACCTGACTATTGAGATTAAACCAATGTAATCACAAAGGTCCTTAAAAGAGAGGAGGGCGCTTACAGTCAGAGAGGAGCTGGGACAATGGGGAGGGATGTGGTTTGAGGAAGGAAGGGGCCATGGAAGCAGAAATATGGGAGCACCTGGAAGATAAAAAGTAGAGAATACAGTTCTCATCTCTGCAGCCTCCAGAAGGAATACAGACCTACTGACACCTTAACATTAGCTCAGTGAGACTTCTGATCTCTAAAATTACAGGGTAATAAGTTTATGTTGTGGGAAGTCAATAAGACTGTGACAATTTAAACAACAGCATTGGAAACTAATGCAAGGGGAAGAGATGTCTTTCACCTCACTGAGCGCATGATTGTCCTCTGTTCTTGGAAATATTTCCACCTTGTTTCTGGTGTCAGTTTTGTCAAGAGACAGAGAAAATTTTTCTGAGAGAAGAGCTAGCCCAAGAATTATTTTTAATTAGAAAATCTCTTGGATAAAGTCCCACGATGATCTCTTATACGATCTGGGTATCATAGAGTTTCAGGGTCAGATCTCACAGCACATGATAGGAGTAAGAGGGTTTTGTTTGTTGGTTTGTTTTCATATTAGGAGGGAAAATTAGATTTTCAGGACACAATCCGTGAGGGACAGACTGAGTCAAAGCTATTGTAAGAGACAGAGGAGATGTGGAAGGAGTCAGGGAAATGAAACATGTGTCCCAGCCCCCAAATCTAAAATAAAATGATTGATTTCAGAAGGTGAAGCAAAGCTCTTCACCTTCCATCTTCTTAGGAAGGATCAAATTCTTCCCAGAGTCCCTGCCCCTCCTTCACTCCCCTGACATTGCATTGTGGAGTTCGTCACATGTTCTCTTAATCCCTGCTCCTGTCCCAGGCTGGGAGAGGCTCACTGACCTCACCATGCCCAGCAGGATAGAGCTGGTGCCGTAGGCACCAAAAGAGAAGAGGGTGGCTTCTGTGCAGATGATAAAGGCTTTACCACCCGTTACATTTCACTATTATTCTAAGTAAAGTTGTGTGGAGAGAAGAGAAGATATGGGCAACTTTGCCTGGTGGGCTTGGAGGAGGCCAGGCTCTGAGAATGTCAATGAATTCACATTTCTGATTTTCCAGGGGGCAAATGCTAGCTTTCACAATTATGGAAATGTGGACTTTGAGTTTAAGAACAAGACAGACTTTCAGGTACTGCAATAAATGAGAAGATATTTGGAATAGGGTCCTTAGTCCAAGGCTAAGGTCAGGCTGGCAGTGCCTGAGAGCTGCCAGGTGCTGGCCCTGAGCTGTGGAGAAAGCATCTGCTCTCCTGAACCACAGGGCTGAGGACCTGGGAGGAACCACAGGCCCTGCCCACAGGGCTGCCTGGCAGTGGCTTCAGGGAAGGAAACCGCTCACAAATTCACAGCAGCTGCATTAAGCATATATCCCGCAGCCTGGCAAGAGTGAAAGTCTCAGGACCCAGACCTCAGGACTGGTTCTGGATTCCTGCGATGGGTGCTATCAGCTGTGCCTTCCCTGGTCCTGAATGACTGGGACCTTGTTGGAGCCAAAGAGGGAGGGTCAGCAAATGTCCTCAAAGTCTTTACTCAGCCTGACTGTGTTCTGCTTGGAAAGAAAAGGACCACATATCACACAAATAAATGTAAAATTATGTGTGTATGTAACATGAATTTCTAATATAAACTTTACGTATCGAATAGATATAATGCTTTGGAAATAAGTTGTATTTCTATATTTGTATATGCTATGTATCTGTTTATGAAAAAATATGTGATGTATGTTTAAATATAAAAAGAACTCTGATTGCTACTATAAGGTATAGTTTTAAACTTTAATAAATTGAACGTGAAAGTTGAAAATGAACACGAGGTGCAACACCTGATGGCCCGTTTCTTACCACAGTCCCTGAGAGTGATAAAGCTCAGGACCCTCTTCCATGTTCCCCTGGGCTGAGAGCAGAGAGCTGCCCATTGCTGAGGATGATGAGTGACCTGAGGGGGGTGTGTGGAATCACAGAACAGCAGATGTCCAGGAGATGGATAGTGAGTCTGGGCTCTGAATGGAGGGAAGTTTTTTCACCAGAGCTCAGCATAGACAAGTCCTCTTCTGGTCATTTCCATCACAGAAAGCAGCACAGGTGGCTCAGAGGCTGCATGGTCACAGGAGGAAGACCCTCCAAGTCTCATATCCAACTTCCCCTCTGGCTGGGGTGATGTGGGATCTCTCTGCCCAGTTTTCATGGCTCACCAGCTGCTGGGACTCTGTTGACAATGGTCTATGTCTACTCCATGCACAAGCTTCTCAATATTTGACATTTTACTTTCTGGTCTCCAGTAACCATGACTTGCCAACCATGACCCTTCCACAGAGATTCAAGGAGTAGGGCCAGAACCATGGGTTCAGCAATGTGCCGGGCCATGTACATAAGAGAAACAAGGCGTGGCCCGCCGAGGTATGAAGTGAGGATGAATTTACATCATGAATTCGGAGTAGGAGGTGGGAGAAAACATCCTGACATGCTCCAGGCAGTGATGCCCACAAGATACACTAGAGGTGTCCATAGAGGAGGTTGGAAGAGGATGTGAGGCAAAGAGGGGATGTGAATTCAGAGGTGTCCCCCAGCCTGTTTCCCTCAGAAGATTTCAGACCTTTAGCAGCTCCTGTGCAGAGCCGTTGCTAGGGAAGATTTGTGCATGACAGGCGACAGGAGGAGGGAGCACCTACCTCTGAAGTCATCTTGGTTGCTGATGGCCAGAGTGACATCTTTTCAGGCCTGCTGCCCCTGACCCAGGAAGGGATCATGTCCAATGGGGCAGCAGGAGCCAGCGGGAGCTCAGAGTAAGGCCTGGTTTTTGCTGGTGCCAGACTAGGATGCTGTTCGTACTCCAGCCAGCTCTGCAGCTGACAGTGACCCTCTCACTTGGGACAGAGAGTGGGAGCTGGAGATGGCATCCACACAACATGCTGACTATTATCCAAGTGGGGAACAAACATGCAGATCCCCAGATATTAATACAAAGCAAGCAGTTCATTCAATTTGATGCAATTCTGATCAGAAAACGAAAAAGCAGGCTAACAACTTCATCATCAAAGAAATGTTCATGTTTAATACAAACTATCTGAGGATGAAGCCTCGGTCCCCCTTCCTCACCAGGCAGTCAGAACAGAAGGCAGAAGAGAAGAAAAGATGGGTCCCAAAGTCCACAAGGTGCCTCCTGAGGCTGATCCTGCTCAGAGAAGGTGGGGGCAGTAGATCGTCTGCTGGGACTGCCACATCAAAATTTCCTGGGCTGGATGGCTTAAAGGAAGGACATTTACTTCTAACAGTTTGGAAGTCTGGGAAGTCAAAGACAAAGATCCAGAAAGATCTGCTTTCTGCTGAGGACCCTCCCTCTGATTTTCAGATGCCACCTTCTGTCCATGTCTTCACATGGCCTTTCCTCACTGCATGCATGGAGGTTGGGAGTGGAGGAGAGCTTAATGGGGTCTCTTTTTATAAAGACACTAATCTTATTGAATCAGGGCTCCACCCTTATCATCTTCTTTAACCCCAAATACCACCTTATATGTTTTATCTTCAAATGCAGCTATATTGGAGGTTAGAGATTCAAGATAAGAACTTCTGAAGCACAATTCAGTCCATAGTCGGTGGGCTTTGGGGACACAGCTAAGGTAGGCATGAAGGCAAGGCTGGGCTTCTAGTCTCAGAGCACAGAGTGCAGAGGTGGTTCCCATAACTCAGGACGCTGGCAGCTCCTCCTAGCTACTCTAGGTAACACAGAGACCACATTCCAGCCTTAGGGGCTATTGATAATGAAACATTATCACTTCTAAGCTCTCCTAGTATTTCTATGATCAGGCTTAGATCTTAGCGTTACTATGGGGTTTGTCTACCATCTAGTGTCAGGATTGTGGCTTAGCAATTGTATAGGATTACAGATGCTGAGTCCCAGTGAGTCTTGACTGTGAGTCTTTCCATGGATATTAATGAAGGAGATCCTAGGCCAGATTCATCCATCACTAGGCCAGATTCACAAAATAATTTCTCTTGTCAGTAAACTAATTACATAGTTGAGGACAAAAGATATTCAGAAAAGTTATTTGTGACAAAAATATTATGAGCTAGATTCTATGACCAATGTGAGATATCAAAGGTTTTGGAAGAAATGATGGGCCACGAGGAATCCCGTTGGACCTAATGGCAGGGGTGGGAATGGGAAGCACAGGGTGCTGTTCTGGAACTGTCATCCCAGTCTCCTTCCTCCCATCCAAGAAACCCTTTCAGGGCAGCTCTGAGAACCACTGCAGCTAAAGAGGTGAAAGACGGATCTTTCAGACGCCCCATTGTCTGCAGTCATTGAGCCTGTGACAGGATCACCTCTACTTGTATTTCTAGGATACCTGAGGTGTTTATCCAGGTACAGCAGGCAGTGTTAGGTGTTGGTAATTACATGAAACATCCATTATGTTCCAGGAGAACGTGCCCATTGTCATGTTGATTATTCAGTGAGGTTGTTTCTTGGTCAAAGTGAAGTCTCATGGAATATTCAAAAACATGACATAAATTCCTCTCGAAGGTGGCCATGGTAGCCCCAGCATCTAATTGTGTGACACATATTTAGGTGTCCAAGAAGCAAGCTATTGCCATAGTCCTTTTCCCTGCACAGGGGATCCTTTAATAGTTCAGTCACTCGGTTGCTATTTTCCTGAACAAGTGGCTGGCCCATGATTTAGTGGAAATGGAGCAAAATACAGTGTAAGGGGGAGCCTGAATGGCTACTGTCATTGCATGTAGTGTGGCCACTGGGCAGAATGTCCATGTTCAGTGTCAGCCATCATCTGGTTTAATGGTGGTCACACCCAGCAGACCCACTGGCATCTATTTTGTACAATCATCAGGGCCCCATGCCATACTGACACAGGCATGTCTCTGAATCTTTGGCTCATTGTGGCCAAAGGAGAAGTTAAATTGTCCCCTATGGGTCATTTGTTTCCTTCTAGGAAGCTTGTCATTTGTTTATGGGCATTCATTCATTTGCACATGGATCCTGTGGGAACTGGGTTAGGGCGAATTCTGACTGCATCATTTCCATTTAATAATTTGGATCTGTTGGGCCTGTCCAGCTTTATTGATTGTGTTTGTAGGCACCAAGGTGAGAATGGGTAGTTAAAGTAGTGACATCATGCCTGATACTCTAGCTCTGAGACACTCAGACCCTATCAGTTTCCTACAGCAAGCAAGGAGTGGCCTTTCAAAAGAGGCACAACTGGTGTCTACTGTTGCCACAGGCTCCAGTCAGCATGCATAGAAATAGTGAACACCTGGATTTCCATCAGGGCAGCGGGCTCTAAAGGTTTAAAAGAAGTGCATCAGTCATGCCTTGTTGAACAGATTCCAAGGGTACCATTGCAACGGGCCTTGTTCAAGGATGGCAACTTTGTTTGTGATTTTGACTAACATGACCAAAAGAACACCCAGGTAAGTTTTCTACCATCCCCAGTACCCAAAAATACTTACTAGCTTGTGGGTCTCCTTCTTATTAGTGGATGCCACCAGGACCAACAACAATTAACTATACCTGGGATACCTCCTCGTAACTATACCTGGGATACCTCCTCGGTTTCCTGTTCCGGCGGCCTTGGCATTCATCCTCCATTGTTGGTCTGCCAAAGTGGGTCGTTCCACTGTGACACCAGGTGCTGTGACATTTTTATCTTTTTGTTACAACTATTAAATTAACTAGATAGTGTTCCAATCTTCATTGAATATGCAGTCCTGCTTTTGCTGAATAAGGTTCTGGGCTTGGGAAGCTTAGCAGGCAGGCAGGAGTGGATATTTCCCACTGTCATGTCTTGAATACTTAGCTATGAGTGGAGATAGCCCCTCAGGCAGCAGTGATGTTCTGTGGCACAGCAGTAAAATGTCAGTACCTCTATTGCACTCTGCAGTGAGAACCATGGTCACCAGCACCCAACATGGCCCAAAGGAAATGGTCCACATGCAGATCAGGACGTGAGCACATACTCATCACAGGGTCCTCATTTGTCCGGACACCTTCTGATGTCATCAGTTTAATTTTTTCTGACGGGACCTGGAAATATTTTCAGGTGGATTACAGTGTATAAATATCCCAGAAAAGTCTGAATTCCTTTTTTTACACCTTTTATCTTGAGACGAAAATAGGGCCAGTAGCCTCTGGTGGAGACCTTGGCCCTATTCCTAACTGTCCCTTTCAGACAAAGACATTTGGGTCTGCAATGTGGCTCAACTAAACAAATACACCAACCAGGCTGCAGACTTCCCTGGCCTTTTTCCATGTCTCTTTTGTAGAGAGTGAGCCTCCTTTTCTGTGAAGGCCCTTTTTGTTGATTTTGGTTCCTTCCTACATGCTTCAGAGACCACTGAGAGTATCTTTCTTGTTTCATTTTGGGTGACTCGGGGTCCATCTGATTACCCATGTCCTGTGCTCTCTGGCCTTAGGAATGAGCAGTCATACAACTGTCTAACAACTAGAGAACTGTGTACCCCATTCCTAGTTCCACATTCTTTTCTCTCTGTCTCAATTCAGTAAGTCAGCTGATTCTTATTAATGGGAGGAGGACAAATGTCCCATTTATCCTCCCTCCTCATTAAACATCCATCTGCATGTCTAGCCCTTGCATCCCTAGGCTGACGTCTCTGTCCTGGGCCAGATACTGGAGAGTATTTTTCCTCTAACTTCACCAATAAGCCACGGTTCTCTCAGATCAAACCTTCTCACTGCACCAATTTTGCCAAGAAAGTTTGCTGTGCACAGGTCTCCAACTTACCCAAATCTAGTGAGACAGAACACCCATACACAACCAGTTACATAAAGTGAATTATTACTTACAGAGAGTCAGCATGAGAGAACACAAAGCTGCCCGGTCCTGATTGACTCTAGACTATGCATACCCCACAAGGACTGCAGCTGAGGGACCCTGCAAAGCAGCCCACCCTGGGTTTTATGTCTTGGAATCACATGACACACTGAGCTAGTGTTGAAGGAATTACTGTTTCCTGTAGGGACAGAAACAGAGCCCAGGCTATATTGGCCAATCTTGCTCTATCTCAGAATGTTACATTTCCAGAAAATTCTACAGTTATTCCTGAAAACTACAAACAAGAAAGGGAAGGAGACAGGGTTGATTCATGATTAAATGGAAACTGTTCTGCAAATACCAAAGTGAAATCATAACTCAATATTTTTGTGACTGAGTTATTTCACTAAGTATAATGTCCTCTAGTTTCATGTATATTGTAGCATGTGTCAGAATTTCCCTCAATAATATGCTATTGTATGTATATACCACATTTGGATTACCAGTTCTCTCCTTTGTGAAGATGTGAGTTGCTTCTACCTTTTGGCTATCATAAATAATTCAGTTCTGAATGTGGGTAGACTAATATCTTCTCAAGTTAATGTCTTCAATTAATTGAGTGTACGTACAAAAATGTAATGGCTAAATTATATAGTATTTCTATTTTTAATTCTTTGAGGAATCACCATATGGTTTCCTACAGCAGGTGGGCCATTTACATCACCACGACAGTGTCCACAGCAGTTCCAAAAACCTAAATTCTCATCAAGGCTGGTCAGTCTCTGCTGGAAAAAAAAAATCCTAAAAGGTGTCAAGTGGGGTTTCTTCTTATTTTTCTAAGGATTAATAATATTAACCATCTTTTTCTATGCTAGTTATCTAATTATCCTCTAAATAATCTTCTTTAGGGAAATGTCAATTGATGTACTTTTCTCATTTTTAATCAGGTATTTTATTTTTACTGTTGATATGTAGGACTTATGTTTGTAGAGTAGATGTTATTAACACCCATCAGATATATGATTTACAAATATTTTCTTCTATTTCACATGTTGCATTTTCACTGTGTTGATTATGACTTTTGATGCACATTTTAAATTTTTACGTAGTCCAATTTATTTTTTTTCTACTTTTGTCTGTATGTTGGTGTTAAAGGTGTCAGTGTTTAAATGTCTATAAATACTCACTTACTATGCTCAGAAGGTGACACTGCACCATCTCTCTGATGGTGGACCAAAGAGTTTTATACTCTCCCATTTTGTACCAGGGAACAGTGCAGCTATGTGAGAACCCCGAGCTTATTTGTCTTGCATTTTTGGTGACATGGATAGTTGTTCACGTTGGCTTCCTCTGGCAGGTCCACCTGGAAAGCATTATATTTGTCGAGAAAAAAGGAGGGAGGGAATGATGGCCCTGTGGACTGTGTATATTCCCTGTTGGAAATGTCAAATCCATGAAGCATAAAGGGATTTACTAGATATATTAAATTCCTTATAAATTGTTGAAAAGCCCTAAGGAACAGGCTCCAGGCAAAGCCTCTAGCACAATTCCAAGAATGGCACTGCTGGTGCAGGCTGGGGAGGAGCTCCTGCTGCCTGAAACTCCACATTCAAGCTGTCTCCCGCAGAAAAGAGAGCAGCTCTTCTCACTACTGCCCCCAGAAGGACAGCAGCTCTGCTATCAACTGCTAGAGACTTGACCCCTTTCTCTGCAGCCCTGCCTGTGTTGATGACATCTTCATTACAGTCTCATGTAGATTCATCTGTTTTCATGGGTACAGGGGTTATTTCTGCCCAAGTGCATCCTGTGGCTTTCTGTTATAAATACACATCTTGCTACGCTTGAATTTCCAGGCATTGCTAGTATCAAGTGCAGCATGCAGCATGCTACAACCTAATATAAACATTTTCTTTACAAAGGACACCATGGCACCCACATAACATTTTCCTCCCCAAAATGTGGGGAAACTCCAATCTGTTAAAACCAACACCATCTAGGAAAAAATATTCTTCTCTCGTGAGCCATTAATCTGTTTACTTATTATCTAATTTGTGGTCTAAATTGTAAAGGTGGCTAAAAATAGCTCTTTGATTTTTTTTTTTAAAGAAAGGGTGTATAGAAAAGATTAAATTATTTAACACACATATATGAATGACTCATTTAGTTATTGTCACCAACTTTTTTATATTTATTTTATACTCTAGTTTCTGGCAATACTTTCTCTATGGTAGAGTCTGGAAAGGCTACTCCTCATGTCCTTGGCTTCCTAAGTCCCAGATGTGGTGAAGAATGCCCAACAAATGTGTTGCTACAGAACGCTTTTGGATTGAGATGAGGGAGGGTAACTGCCTGATCTCACTCAAATGTGCGCATTTTCCTGATCTGGGTCACAGCCAGGCATCCCAGTCCTGTGGGCACAATATCTTCACTTGCCAGGTTTCTAACAAAATGAGAGTATCTTCCTTCAGTGTGGAAAACACGGGGCGGGCAGGGTCAAGGAATAGCAAAAGGAGTGCTTGGAGTTGCCCGAGTTTCCACTCTGGTTTCCCCAAATGTTTTCCATCCATCTAATTCATGATAATAAACACCTTTCTGCCTAAAAAGTCATAATGGCTTTTCTCAGATCTAAATGATTCCGTGATAAAACTAAAGAGAAAAAATAAATACACTTTTCAACATTTAAGCTGACCAGGAGGCTGTCCCTGATGTTTTCACCTCCACATCCCACTATACATTTCATCTTCCCTTTGCCTCACTGGGGATCCAAGTGCAGGGAATGCTTCACATGACTGTGATCCCTAGAACTTCATCCTGATGACTGTTGAAATCTTCTCTGAGTTTTACCAGGGGAAATGGCAATAAATAGAAACATTCCAGAAGGTCACCTAGGTTTCATGTTTTCTGTACTTCCTCTCTAAAATATGTAAAATCAATTATGTTTGCTCTTGCTTTATGTAGACTACATCTATGGCCCCAGCACACACTCTAAAACCTATTGTTGACAACTTATCCAGTATTGTATTAAGTCTAAATGGTCACATGCTTATCCTATCATTTCTTCCAATTTAATGGAATAATTGTTATGTCAACCCTTTGGATTAAGAACCATCAACCAGTCCAACGCAGTGGCTCACATGTGTAATCCCAGCTCTTTGGGAGGCAGAGGTGGGCGGATCATGAGGTCAAGAGATTGAGACCATCCTAGTCCATATGGTAAAACCACGTCTCTACTAAAACTACAAAAATTAGCTGGGTGTGATGGTGTACACCTGTAGTGACAGCTACTTGGTAGATTAAGGCAGGAGAAAAGCTTGAACCCAGGAGACAAAGGTTGGAATGAGCCGAGATGGTGCTAATGCTCTCCAGGCTGGCAGCAGAGCAAGACTCCATCTAAAAAAAAAAAAGAAAAAGAACCGTCAACCGTCAACCAGAAAACCATAGCCCTGAGAAAATAGAACTCGAGCATTTCAAGGTGTTCAGTTGGCATAACAATGATGAGTCTGCAGCTCATTTTCAAGATAAAAATATTCAGTTTATGGGAGTAAAAGCACCAATCCCCGTGAGTATTTCAGAGCCTCCACCACTTCTGAAAGCATAGCAATTCAACAGTACAAGGGTTTGTGTGCCAGCTTTGCTTGACTAATAATGAGTTTTTCCCTGTCTATAGGGAAAGCTGCACCTGTGCACATGACAAGAGCATGAGCTACACTTCGCTTCACTTATTTTTTGAGGTAAACAGCGTGCTTGATCCAAATCCATATTATAGATGAATTTCCTGACTCTGATAAAAGCACTTGGAATATCCTGAAGTAGTATTTTATGCAGAAACATAACCAAAAAGAAAGGTAAATTTGTATTTAGGAAAATAACCACTATCCTCCTCATGTTACATGAGGTCCACTAGAATCACCTGATACCAGCTGTTAGTCTGAGCCCTGATGTGTCAAACAATGTTAGGGGTTCTTCTTGGCAAATTAGGTGTTTGGAAGAGCCAGTAGCCCTGTACATCTCAGTTAGTTGAAACTCATATTGTTGAGTCCTCACGAGGACCTCCATAACCTTGGTTCATGAGACTCTCTGGGAAAGCTGGGAAAGGTGACTGACTGAAGTCCATGTGTTGAATCATCCTCATTGTTAAAAGCCCCTGCTCTTTACTAGCATTTCAATTAATACTCACTTGTAAAGCATTTTCTTTGATTATGGCTCATTTTTGAAACATCTAGTCATAGCTCATCCAGAATGGCTTTGTCTGCAATCATCCTGTTGAATTTCTTTTAAGGCCTGATGATCTGTCAAAACTAACAGCCAATATTATTAAACTGCTGTTCTCTTTGCAATGTGATCTTCAGATGTAACCCTTGCAGTTTACCCACTGTTATAGTTTTTACATTTCCAAGGCTTCCCTGACAATGGCACTGATGTGACTCCATCCAGTATCCATTGCTGTGAGAACTCTATTTGGCATATAATCATTGTGGGCATGAACATAATGGAGACTTTCATAGGATGCAATGGTTACTATTCAGTATTAGTCAAAATTTGTTCTAGTTCTACCCTGGGAGCTCTACTTGGTTGGAAAAATATTTTAGGTGAGGACAACCATTTAGTAGAGTTTTAAAATAAAGAATGCAAAGAAATTATCTTAGCAAGAGTATCAACTATATGTGGTGCAGAATGCCATTTTTGTATGGAATGTAACAAAGGTTATTTAAATGTATATGAATACTATATATATATATTTATAGCCCATTTTTTATCAAATAAATATATATTCACTTCTATGTATGTTATATACATATAAGCACATTTTTCCATAAAGTAAATTTTAATTTTTTATTGAAATATTAATTAGTTTTATTTTTGACTTTAATTTTCCCTTAATAACTTTATAATTTGATTACTAAATGTTCACATTTATACCACCAATTAAGAAAAATACATGTGTGTATATACAGGTAGAGGTGTAAACACTGTATAAGGAAGCTTTTATGCATTAATGATTGGTAACTGGTTAAATACACAACTCAGTGGGTGATAACAGGAAACATTTGTTTTCATGTTCATGGATGCTCATGTTCACAATCATCTGGCTGATCAAGGAAGGGCTCAGCTGAGTGGTTTCTCTGAAGGGCACTGAGCTTGCCTTCAGTCTATAGATATCAATTTTCTGAGGACAAGGCTGAACAGCAGTGAGTACACATGATACAAGATTCTTGTGGCAGGTCTCAGGAGTCAACAACATCCCAAACCAAACTGCACAGTTGAATTTAAGCCCAATAATTTCTAACATAGTTTCACACATTTTAAATATATTCCTTTACTTCAGTGAGTACAAATTTTCAAGAAAATGTTAACTCCATTTAATTAAAAAGGTGTTTGATCATTCCATGGACAAATAATTATGCTTTCAACCTTTAAAACCTTGAAAATATTTGAAAATGTAAACATGCTTTAAGAGGAAAACAAAGCTGGATGTGTTTTCAATATGTGGTTTTAAATTTAATTTTTTAATGGCCTCATTGGGGGAGAAATCATTTTAACTTATGTAAATGTCCCTTTTTATCTCTCTTTTGTCCTATAGAGTTGCCCAATAAGAGGTCCTCCAGTGAGATTTGGAAGTCGGAAAAGAATGACTCAATATTCTCCATTGGTACTTAAGACAGACACAGGGACAGAGGTGAGGACTGGAGAAACATCTGGAAAGATGCTGTAGGAAACTGTCAGCATCAGCACACCCACCCTTACACTTCCACACAGGATTGAGGACCACATGGTTAGAAAGCCCATAATTAGGGGCAGGTGCATTCTCTTTTCTGAGGGAGCACCAGAGAATCCTGCTTCTAATATCTTCTTCATGACTACTATATCCTGGGCTTTGAAAGACTGTAATGTGAAAGTTAATCAGAGAAACTGAGTCATTCTTGTCATACCCAACAGATTCAAGAAACCAGGAGGAAAGGCACTCAGGATGCAAAATATTGTTTCTAGAACGCAACTGAAATAGGCTCTATTATCCCATGGAACCAATGTTTTTGGATTTTTGAATAAATGTAGATATTGAACCCCCCAGTCTTAAAACTCCAGATAGTTACATTTGTCTTATCTGAGTTCTTTTTTTCAGGAAGCCAACCATCAGGCCTCCAGATACCATAAAGGAGCTGAAACTTACATATCACTGAATCAGGACAGTGAGATCCTATGCCCATTATCATTGCCTAACTGACTTCCTGCTTCCTGTTGATCAAATTACCTTCCTTGCCCCTCCCTAATTTCTGTGTTCCCACTTTTCTTCCCTGCTATATAAACCTCTAATTTTCAGTTTGCCACGGAGATACATTTGTGAATGGTGTCCCATCTCCTCGGCTGCAGCACCTGATTAAAGCCTATTCCTTAGCAATACATGTTGTATTAGTGATTGGCTTTCTGTGTGGTGAGCAGCAGGATCTACATCAAATCCCTGGCATTTCAATAACAAAGGTCTCTGCAAGCTTCACTGCTCTGGCTTATTGTAACCTGAAATCAAATTTACCCACAACTTCTGAGATAAGTTGATATAATTCTAGGATTCACTTTGTCCACCACTGCTTACCAGTCTGAGCTTGCCAGCTCCCAACCCTTCCTAGTGCCAATGAACTTTCTCAAAGAGCAATAGGTAATATTTTCCCTTTTTCATAAAACGTTAACATTCTCTTTGTTCTTCCAACACACTGAAGACCACTGAGTTTTCCTGTATGTCCCATTTGGCAAATATTTCTATGCAAATAAAACATTACATTTAGAGATTCATCTCTACATTTCATTTAGACTTCAGTAGTTTACTGTAATTCTCTGTATTAAGCCAATTCCTGCTTAGAATATCTATAGTGGCTTCTTCTATGTAATATGAATTCCAAATGAAACCATAAACTAGACTCCTCAGGTGTCATGATCTCTGTCTGTATTAAATCAGGAGAGGCATTGCTATGTCTGTGCAGCTGGCGCTGAGAAAGAAAAAGGAATTGGGATGCAGAGGTGACTTCATGTCCCCCTCTACCAACACCATCAGAGTGTGGCTGCATCTGAGGAACACTCTCAGCCCATGGAGGCATCAGGAGGAGCAGCTGGGGCAGCCCAGCCTCACACATCTGCTTCCCTGGGGGTTTATGTTCGGGTGTGTAACACTGTGGGAGGGTGACTATTATGCTGTTGACAGTAATAAGTTGCAAAATCTTCAGGCTGCAGGCTGCTGATGGTGAGAGTGAATTCTGTCCCAGATCCACTGCCACTGAACCGAGAAGGGACCCCACTTTCCAAACTGGATGCAGCATAGATCAGGAGCTTAGGGACTTTCCCTGGTTTCTGCTGATACCAAGCTAAATAACTGCTAATGGTCTGACTAGCCCGACAAGTGATGGTGACTCTGTCTCCTACAGATGCAGATAAGGAAGATGGAGACTGGGTCATCTGGATGTCACATTTGGCACCTGAGTTTGGAAACATAAAAACAAATGTCCAAACAAGAGTAAGAGAACTTCGCTAAATAGGCAGGCAGTACTGAGCACACTGGGTTGGGTAAACTGTTAGTGATCTCCTTCCTTACCTGACAGCCAGAGCAGCAGGAGCCCCAGGAACTGAGTGGGGATCCTCATGTCCATGCTGTGTCCTGACTGGCTCTGACTCCTGCACAAAGTGTGTCCAGCCTATTAATAAGTCTTCAGGGCAGGAGGATGTGCTCTGAGAACATGCAAATGAGCAGGGAACAGGGCAGGCTGGGCACAGCTGCAGGGCTGTCTCATCTCTGTAACTCAGCATCAGCTCAGTGTCACCAGGTGTCTCAGGTAAGACAAGAGTAGCAGAAATTTGTCTGAAGAGAATATGTTTCTACTGGGGACTATTTTGCTATGAGAAACCTTTTTTCAGGGTTTTTTGTTTTGTTTTGGTTTTGTTTTTGACAATTTGAAATATTCCTCAGGAGTCAATGGAGTAATGTATTTCATTAGCATGTGGGGATTATTTAGGAGAATAGTCTTGTTTGTAGGAACACATAGTAAAACGTTAGATGGTAGTATTCTTAGGTCTTCAAAAGACTCTCGTATGATTCCAGTTAGTGAAGGGGGTAAGTGAGCTATACTTGCAAAATTTCTGTGAGTTTAATATTGTTGCTTTCTAAAAATGTTACAAATAAAACTTATTTACATGGGGCAATGTATATTTGTAAGTATTAGGTAATGGTGTTATGCCATTGTTCTTACCAGTATAAGATCAAACAATTTACTTCAGATACACTAAGTTGATACCGTGTTCCCTCAATGCACGCAGTGCTCGCAGATCCACCATTTTCAAGAGCTACCGGTCTCTATAATACCCAGAGACTAAATGGGCTGCACCTTATTCTTATTTTGAGCTCCTCCATAGTCTACCTTCTTTTCTGCCATTGAGTATTATTTCCCAAAGTTCATCTCTTTTAGTGAGGGTGGCCACTGCATGGAGGATGTCCCCGCCACGCACCATCAATGCCACTTTCCTCTTTTACATTTTATCAGTGACTGGGGATATCACCGTGACCCAGACACGAGCCTCCCTGTTAACATCTTTAGGAAAGAGACACTCAGTCTCTTATCAAGCAGTTGCCCATGTACATGTAGAAACCAGCTGGATCCAGATGAAATTGGACAGGGATTTGCACTCGTTATATCTCACATCTCTAATGTGCCAAAAAAGGTCCCAGCCTGGCTCAGTAGCAGGGGAAGTGGATCCAACTATATCAGCATCAGTGGGCTGCAGCCTAGGGCTCCATAAAATTTTACTGATGCCTGACTAGGGGAGCCAAATCACAGTGCTGTAGCCTGTGCACAAACCTTCCTGCTGCTTTGTCTTTGCCTGTGATTTCTGTGTCTCCCTAAAGTTTATAAAACCAATGTGTAACCCAAACACCTTGGGCACAAGTTTGCAGGACCACATAAGCCTGTGTCACAGGCCATAAGCCTTTTCTTTGGCAAAATAAACCTACAACTTGATTGAGACCTGTCTCAGATTCTGTTTTATTTACACTGGGTCACAAAATTTAAAAATCCTCTAAAACTATCTGTACATCCATAAGTCTACAGTAGAGACAGAGGAGTGAGCTTACTCCAACAGTTAAAACTCACAAGTTAGAGGAAACTGAGTCTAAGACTTTGTCCAGCTTTTTTGCTTCATAAAAATACTTTGTGATTTTTTAAATTTTAGTTTAGAGAAGGACAATTTTGGGGAATATGTTTATGGCGGTGGAATCGGTGGAATGAATAATGTCCCTACCCCAAAAGATGTCCATGTCCTCATCTCTGGAACCCAAGTGTTATAGAAGTTTTTAAGAAATTATTTTAGATAGAGAGGAAAAGGGGTCCTTGGGAAGGTTTTGTTTCTTTAAAGCAGCTCCAGAAACATTTCTTGTCTGGCAGGAAAGCCCTGGTTCTTAGAGCTGGGCTGGCAAGCTTTGATATACAAATACCAACCATTAGAAACTGAGTCCAGTCAAACATGGCAATTCCCACCTTCTTCTTCCTTGTCCCCACATGTGCCTGGCAACATGGCTGCCCCCACATACCCCCATGTGTGTAGAACATTATGACACCCTGCATTTGCATATTAAAACGCTAGGGTGGGAGGGCCAGTTTTTTCTCAGGCTACATGAATGACATGCCTGCTCATACCAAACCCCTAAGCCCTATGCAAATCAGACACCACCTCCTTCAGCCTCCTCATATAAGCAGCCACTTTTCCGCCGCACATGGAATTTTCTCTTAGTTCGAATCCCGCCTTCTCTGTCTCTGTATGGGGGAGCTCTTTTCTTCTTCCTTCCTTCTTGTGTATTAAACTTTTCCCTCCTTAAAACAACTCCACACGTGTCCATGTCGTTTTAAACAAACGGGAGTGAGACTGAGAACCCTGGTGTTCCTCCAGTCATTGGAGTGGTATCATAACAATTCTACATTATATAGCAAAAAAAGAACTTGACGGATGTAAGTTAAGGACTTTGTGAATAAGCAACTTGGTTATCCAGATGAAATCAATACATTCACAAAGGTCATTAAAATAGAGGAGCAGGCTTGCAGTCAGAGAGGAGCTGGGACAATGGGGAAGGATGTGGCTTGAAGAAGGGAGGGGCCATGGAACCAGAAATGTGGGAGCACCTGGAAGATAAAAAGCAGAGAATACAATTCTCTTCTCTGGTGCCTCCAGAAGGATTACAGACCTACTGACACCTTAGCATTAACTCAGTGAGACTTCTGACCTCCAGAACTACAGGGTAATACATTTATGTTGTGTGAAGCCAATAAGACTGTGGTAATGTAAACGGCAGCTTTGGAAACGAATGCAAGGGGAAGAGATGTCTTTCAACTCACTGAGTGCATGGTTGTACTCTGTTCTTGGAAATATTTCCACCTTGTTTCTGGTGTCAGTTATGACAAGAGACAGAGAAAATTTCTCCGAGAGAAAAGCTAGCATGAGAATTCTTTTTAGCTAGAAAATATCTTGGATAAAGTCCCACGATTATCTCTTATGCTATCCGGGTGTCACAGAGTTTAGGGGTCAGATTTCACAGCACATGATAGGAGTAAGAGGGTTTTGTTTGTTGGTTTGTTTTCATATTAGGAGGGAAATTATATTTTCAGGACACAATCTGTGAGGGACAGACTGAGTCAGAGCTCTTGTAAGAGAAAGAGGAGATGTGGAAGGAGTCAGGGCAATGAAACATGTGTCCCAGCTCCCAAATCTAAAATAAAGTGACTGATTTTAGAAGGTGAAGCAAAGCTCTTCACCTTCCATCTTCTTAGGATCAAATTCTTCCGAGAGTCCCTGCCCCTCCTTCACTCCCCTGACATTGCATTTTGGAGCTCGTCACATGTTCTCTTAATCCCTGCTCCTGTCCCAGGCTGGGAGAGGCTCACTGTCCTCACCATGCCCAGCAGGATAGAGCTGGTGCCCTAGGCACCAAAGGAGAAGAGGATGGTTTCTGTGCAGGCGATAAGAGTTTTACCACATGTTACATTTCACTGTAATTGTAAGTAAAGTTGTGTGGACAGAAGAGAAGATATGGGCAACTTCATCTGGTGGGGCTGGAAGAGGCCAGGCTCTGAGAATGACAATGAATTCACATGTCTAATTTTCCAGGTGGCAAATGCTAGCTTTAGAAATTGTAGAAATGTAGACTTTGAGTTTAAGAACAAGACAGACTTAAGGTAGTGCAATAAATGAGGAGACGTTTGGAATAGGGTCCTTAGCCCAGGGCTAAAGTCAGGCTGGCAGTGCCTGAGAGCTGCCAGGCGCTGGCCCTGAGCTGTGGGGGAAGCATCTGCTCTCCTGAGCCACAGTGCTGAAGACCTGGGAGGAACCACAGGCCCTGCCCACAGGGCTACCTGGCAGGTGCTTGAGGGAAGGAAACTGCTCACAAATTCAGAGGAGCTGCATTAAGCATGTATCCTGCAGCCCGGCAAGAATGAAAGTGAAAGAGACTTTCACTGGGCTCCAAGGACCCGAATGACTTTGACCCTGTTAGAGTCAAAGAGGGAGGGTCAGCAAATGTCCTCAAAGTCTTTACTCAGCCAGACTCTGTTCTGCTTGGAAAGAAAAGGAACACATGCTACACAAATAAACATAACATTATGTGTATCTTTAATAAGAATTTCTAATATAAATTTTACATATTGAATACATACATTTTAGAAATAAGTTGCATTTATATATTTGAATATACTATGTATCTATTTACAAATAAATATGTGGTACATGTTTATATATAAAGAGATATAACTTTGGTTGCTAGTATAAGGTATAGTTTTAAACTTTAATCAATTGAATGTGAATGTTAAAAATGAGCACTGGGTGCACCACCTCATGGCCCCTCCTCACTCCAGGGCCTGAGGGTCATAAAGCTCAGGACCCTCTTCGATATCCCCCTGGGCAGAGAGCAGTGAACTGCCCATTGCTGAGGATCATGAGTGACCTGAGGGGGGTCTGTGGAATCACAGAGCAGCAGATGCCCAGGAGATGGATAGTGAGTCTGGCTCCTGAATGGAAGGAGGTTTTGTCCCCAGAGTTCAGCATAGACAAGTCCTCTTCTGGTCATTTCTGTCAAACGAAGCAGCACATGTGGCTCAGAGGCTGCATGGTCATAGGATGAAGACCCTCCATGACTCATGCCCAACTTCCCCTCTGCCCAGCTTTCATAGCTCACCAGCTGCTGGGACTCTGTTGACAACGGCCTATGTCTGCCCCACGTACAAGCTTCTCAATAGTTGCCATTTTATTTTCTGGTCTCCAATAACCACAACTTGGCAACCATGACCCTTCCACAAAGATTCATGGAGTGGGGTCATAACTAGGGTTCAGCAATGTGCCAGGGCATGAATGTAAGAGAAACAAGGCATGGACAGCCCATGTCTGAAGTGAGGATGAATTTTCATCATGAATTCGGAGTAGGAGGTGGGAGAAAACATCCGGACATGCTCCGTACAGTGATGCCCACAAGATACACTAGAGGTGCCCACAGAAGTGGTGGGAAGGGGGTGTGAGGCAAAGAGAGGATCTGAATTCTGAGATATCCCCCAGCCTGTTCCTCTGAGAACATTTCAGACCCTTAGCAGCCCCTGTGCAGAGCTGTTACTAGGGAAGATTTGTAAAGGACAGGGACAGGTGGAGTGAGAACCTACTTCTGAAGGCATCTTGGTTGCTGATGGCCAGAGTGACATCTGTTCAGTCCCACTGTCCCTGATCCAGTCAGGGATCATGTCCAGGAGGGCAGCAGGAGCCAGCAGGAGCCAGCAGGAGCTCAGAGCCAGGCCCAGGTTCTGCTGGTGCCAGGCTAGGATGTTCTTCGTATTCTGGCCAGCTCTGCAGGTGACAGTGAGCCCCTCACCTGGGACACATGGAGGGGGATGAAGATGGCATCCACATCACATGCTCACTGTCATCCAAGTAGGGGAACAGACATGCAGACCCCCAAATATTAATACCAGGCTTGTAGTTCATCCAACTTGGTGCAATTCTGATCAGAAGGAAAAACAGGCTAACAACTTCATCATCAAGGAAAGTTCATGTTTAATGCAAACTATCTGAGGCTGAAGCCTGACTTCCCCTTCCTCACCAGGCAGTAAGAACAGCAAGAACAAGAGGAGAAAAGCTACGTCCCAAAGTCCACAAGGTGCCTCCTGAGGCTGATCCTGCTCAGATAAGGTGGGAACAGTGGATGAGTCTACTGGGACTGCCACACCAACGTACCCTGAGCTGGATGGCTTCAACCACAGACATTTATTACTAACTTATTAGACATGTATTGTGAATGTATTAGAAGCCTGGAAGTTTCAAGACCAAGGTCCAGAAGGATTTGCTTTCTGGTGAGAACCCTGTTTATTGTTTCCAGATGTCCTCTCTGGATACATCATCTCATGGGTTCAGCAATGTGCCAGGGCATGTGTAGGAGAAGCAAGTACATGCTTTCCTTGGTGCACGCTTGGAGGCTGGTGAGGGGTTAAAGAACAGCTCAATGATATTTCTTTTCTATTAGAATACAAATCCTATTAAGTCAGAACCCCATTGTTTTCACCTCATTTGACCCTAATTTCCTCTTCATAACCTCTATGTCTAAATACAGTAATATTGGAGTTTGGAGATTCAAAGTATGAATTTGTGAATCAAAATTCAGTTCATAGCAGGAGCGCTTTGCGGATATGGCCAAGGCAATAGGAAGGACAAGGCGAGGCTTCCAGTCTCAGAGCACAGAGGGCGTTTTCCCACCACTCAGCACACTGGCAGCTCCTCCCAGGTGATCCAGGTCACACATGAGACCCCATCCGGCCTTGGGGGCGCCTGCTGATACTGTAACAACACCACCCTTATTTTCACTATTTCTAAGATCAGACTTCTATCTTATGTTTATTATGGGGTTTGTCCAATGGCAAGGTTTGTGACTTACCCTTCAATGGCAGGTTATGACATAATATCAAATAGAATTTTAGATGCTGCTTTCTAATAAGACTTGATTGAGTTTTTTCATTGGTTTTCATGGAGTTGATCTTATTACATCCATCAATAGGCTGCATTCTATAGGGAACACAAAATGATTCCTCTCCTCAATAAACCAGTCACCTCGTTGAGGATAAGGTGTGTTCAGAAAAGATGATCACAAAAAATTTCACAGCTAGAGTCTGTGATCCATGTGAGATGCCAATGATGTGGTTCTGGAAAAGAGATAGTGAGGTTGTGAGGGGCCCTGGAGGGCACAGTGGAGGGCTAGGCTGGGGAGTAGAGGGCCCCTGGTCTGGATGTGTCTAGTCAGCTTCATTCCTCTCATTCTTGAAACAGTGGCTGCACCAGCCAGGAAGCATCTGAGATCACCTGATTCTCTGGAATAACAGCTCCTGAGGTTTGTGCTGTGAGCTATAAAACTATGTGTCAGTGTAACCATTTAGATCAGCACTAATGAAAATAATTTTTTAAGATGATGAAAATGTCTAGATTTATGCTTTGCAAGGGTAGCCGTTATATGTCATATGTGGCTCCTGAGCGCTTGAAATGTAGTGAAAACAACTAAGGAACTACATTGTTAATTTTAGTTAATTCTAATGTACATGTTTGTGGCTGGGCACTGCTAGTGTTTGCCATGTGAGACAGGGCAGTTTGAGATGGTCACAAACAGTAATGTCATCAGGACAACCAATCTGCTAAATATTAAGCAGAGATGATCCCAGGACCATCACACCAAGCTGGGGTGGACAAGGTAGAAAGAGCATGTGAGTGAATCTTTGGAACCTTTCCCAGATTCTGCTGCTTCCAGATGGATGATGTAAACTCTCCATCTTGAAGACACTGAAAGGGAAGCTAGCAACTGGGAAGCTGAGTGTTACTCCCGGAATTTGAGGTGGAAACAGAACACAAATCTTCCCCAGTATTACTGATGTCTCTCTCCGTAGGCTTCTGAGCAGAGTGGTGCTGTCTGATCAAGTGGGAGGTGAATGCTGTGCTCCCTAATTAATAGTATTTCTCAGTTCCATGAGACATATGAACCCTGTCACATGCAGCCCCCGCAGTTGAAGCCAGAGTACCATGACCAGTGTCCAGTGCTGCCCCTACCTTAGGTGATCCCACCCCACAGGACCTGGTGATGAAGGCTTAAGTGACAGGGAAGGGCTTTGGGGAGCCTACCAATTAGCAATAAGGGTGCAGACCTGGGCTTCCAGGTTCTGAGCAAGGGAACATTCTATGTCCTGAGTGTGATCCAGGTCAAGGTGTTTGATAAAAGATATTACGATAAATTATATTCTTAAGAAATTGAAAACACATAAGACATCTGATTATTATAGGACTGTTTAGGTTTTATACTATTAAAGTGGTAAAAATAAATTTTTCAATGTGCAGTAGTTTATTGGGAATCTCCCAACCTCTGCCCTTCCCATGATGACTCCATGGTCTTTGCAGGTTGTATGGTCACTTGGCTGCTGCCATACCACTCAGATGCATCCTCAGTACAACCCCAAGATCTTCCCCAAACAACTTAAACGAACAACTTCTACTTCCAGGTACCACATACCATTGCCTAATTTTTATGCAATTTATTAACTACCGAAATTATTCCATTCAGTTTCATTATATAGTTATTGTTCTGTGCATGGCTCATTCCCCTACTGAATATTAGTACTTGGAATAAAAAATTATCTTATTTATTTACATGCACTTGACCCTCAAATGATAGCATTTATTGGTTCTGAAAACTCTGACATTAATTTAAATCCCTTAAAAGCAGCTATATGTTTCTTTTTTTAATTAAAAGAAATATGGTGCAATCTCCTCAACTAAGAAAACTAAACGACTTTTACAGTTGAAAATGATTAACTAGACGTGGGAAAACATATTGACAAAAGTAGCAAACATTATCTTGATGTTAAATAAACACAGTTTGCATGTAAAGTATACAATTATGATTAATTGTATTCAACACAGTAGGAAGAAAGGCCCTCATAGTTGGCGGAACTTGCTGGAGAGGGTGGGGGAGTCAGCCCTTAGAAGCAGAGGAGGAGCTGATGAGTGATCTCAGGCAGGCATCCAAAACCAGGACCTAATATGATTCGTTACAATGTTCTTTTCCTTAAAGTTTGATATTTTAAGGAAGTCCTGCTGGAAAACTTTTGGGCACATTCAGAGAATACATGGAATAAAGATTAAAAACAGTATATTTTGAAATACTATTAAACAGCTCAGATACACAGGAACTAAGGTATCTTATAAAATATAATATCTTCCTCACCCATACTTGATATTTGGGTTTAACCAATCATGGCTCAAAATTCGACATCCTCCACATTGTGTTCTCCAACTTGAAACATCATATGCCTGAAACCATAATGTAGACATATTATTTTTTATCATATTTTTCACCTTGGAATAAAATATGTGTTGTATGGTAAAAAAAAAAAAAAGTTTATTGAAAAGTGATATAGTTTTGTGACCAAATATGATGAAAATCATTAAAGTGTCGCTTACTGTGATGCCAGTCTGCATCACTAATGACTAGATCGTATCCCCAAAGTTATTTTTGAATGCATAGATAAGTGCACAACAAACAACGTCAAACAAATGAATTTAGTTTATATTAGAATCACCAAGTATTCACAGTAGGATACTGGTCTTACAATTAAGTATGGCGAAATTTTAAAAAAATACATCTTCAAACAGCACTTTGGATTTTGGATAAGAATGAAAGAGGAGACAGACAATGTTTCTGATGTGCAGAACAGAAATTCTCTCTAAGGATCATGGGTGATCCTCCTGTAATTCCTATGTCCAGCAAGATATGAAACAAAATGTCTATTTAGTTTTATCACCTTCTTTAATCTCCCAAAGTTACATTCTCTTGCTTGGGAGTGCCTTGGTATACTCAATTTTTGGTGAAGCATTTCACATTGAAGAATTGAGGATTCTTAATTTCAACCTCTTTAGGCCTGGAGACCTATCCTGCTCCTAAGACTGGCAATAAATGATTCATTTCTTTTTTTACTTTAGATAAATATTATTTTGGAGACAGTCTTATTTTCAAAAGCCCTAGCTGAATGTCTATATTTATACTGCCTATGGACCAGTTTCCATACATGAAAACCTAAATATCCATTGCTTCCTGAACTCCCCATTGACTCCTACAGTGATGAAAGTGAACCTTAATGTTAATCTGACTTATAAAGCCTGAGGCTTCAGGGGACTTCTTTTGAAATAAGATCACTGTGTGACTCCTTTGAACCCACACTCACTGACACCTGAGTTCATGGGCTCTTTTGTCACTACATCTCCAGGCCATCACCTATTCCCCTTCTAATATTTACCCTTTAAAACCTATTTGCCATAAATGAATTACTATTTCTCTGAAGAAATATCCAAAGTTTGTGTGTGTTTGTTTGTTTTTTACCAACTTGTAGAAAATACTTTATGTAAGTCTATGGAAAGAAAAGGGAGAGGTAATCTTCAACTGCTGTGCACATATTCTGAAAAAGACTTGTTAAAGATGAAGTTATAAGACAGTGACTCTTGGGTTTCAACTCTTCTGGGTGTGGCAGATGTCATGGTATTGCATAGATCATTGCCCCAGATGCCCCTACAATGATTAGAAGAATAGGGTATCCCCAGTTTCTCTGTTCAGCCAGGCTGAGCTCGTTTTTGTTCTGGGTTGTAACTCAGTGTAAGGAAAACTATTGCTCTGCTGACAGTAATAAGTTGTAGCATCTTCAGCTTCCAGGCAACTGATGGTGAGGATGAAATCTGTCTAAGATCCATTGCCAGTGAACCTCGAGGGGACCCCCGACATGGACTGGAAAGCAAACTTGATGAGGAGCTTTGGAGCTTGATTTGGTTTCTGCTGGTGCCAGTGTAAGTTACTGCTAATGCCCTGACTGACCCAGCAGGTGATGGTGACTTTCTCTCCTGGAGTCCCAGACAGAAAGGCTGAGGACGGGTCAGCACAATATTACCCCTGGAGGCTAACAACACACAGAAAATACTAGTATACCATGACTGTATATATATCAAAATCACCACTAATTTAGTTAGACAAGGAGGAAGCATATACATTACTTTTTATAAATTCATATTAGAAAACACACTAAATTTCATAAGAGGCAGAGTTCCTAATGAAAAAAAAAAATCACTGATTGAAATAATGGTCCCACTTTTAGCTTTGTCGACATATTCTCACCTGGAACACAGAGCAGCAGAAACCCCAGGAGTTGCCATGGGGACATCTCGCTCGCTGCTTTTGACTTGCACATTTTGCTTCAGCCACATCTCAGAGAAAAAACCTCTTATAGATACTGAGAGGTGGGACCACTTTAGATGTGAGAGGAGGGATACATGCAAATTATGGGGCTTTCTTACTGGTTTAAATACACAGACATCACCGTTGCCAGGAGATCGCCCTCCCCGCCCCTTCCATGAGTGTGAGAAGCGCCCTCTGCTGGCACCTGCAGATGCATGGTGCTGAGGCTCTGACAGGGCTTGACCAGACCCTCCGCCCAGCTGCAGAGTGAAGACAAAGTCCATCGCAGTCTCTGGGAGGTTCTGCAGTCATCTGGGGTGAACAGGAGCTCATATCCTCAGTCTCGGCCCAGGGCTACATTAACTCCCCTGCTCTCTGTCACAATATAGGCCGAAGAAACCTTGATCCTGTGGACCTTTCACAAACCAACACCCCGCACAACAATATGTTGATGAGATCATGCAATAAGCAGAAAATAATGTGGATTCTCAATATACAATGAAAACACCTGAGAAACAGAGGATGGGATTCATCCCTACAAATTTAAGGGCCTGTCACGTTGGGGAAGATATCAGGGATTTAGAGAAGGGGAGTGAGTCATGCTGATCATTCCTTTCAAAGTAAGGGAAAATAATTTCGTCTTGCACCTCCAACCAATGAGAACAAACCACAGTGTTGGCAAGCTGACCCTGTAGTGACGTCACAACACATTCCACGCTTGGATCTACTATACCATCTTGTTTATCAGCTTACTTGCAAGGCTGTCTGTTTGGAGTGGGCTCAGAGAACGAGAAGTTCTGCTGCAAGTTTGGGTTCTGATACAGGTGGCTCTGTTGCTTGAGTCGTGTGATCCAGCACATTGCTTGGGTTAGATGCTTCTGTATTAGATGAGGACACTGTGAACTCTCTTGCCAGCTCCAAACTAGAATCACAGCGTTAATCTCTGGGGTTCTAGGGGAGGACAGTGTAATGCACAGAAAACAAACAAACAAACAATTTTCTGTTTAAAATGCAGCTCTCAGAATATCTCAGGGCCCTAGTAGATCTGCACATGAGGCAATAGGTAACTATGTGACTGAGCTGCCCCTCATCCACTGGGAATTTTAGTCTCAAAAATTTATATGTCCAGGTGATGTTCAGAACTACTCAGTATTACCATGGAGTTTGCACTTTCAGAATTGGGTGAAAAGAGATTCAGAGAGAGCATGCTTCACTTAGAATGACAGGTGTTCCAGTTTCCCATATAACTTTCCTCTCTTATGCTAATGTTCAATGATCTCATGGATTTTCCCATTCAGCTAATGCCAGAGGGGAAAAACATAAAAACAAAAACAAACAAACAAAACCACAATGACAAAGAAAAAAGCTAGGCTTCTTCTTGAATGAATCTACACCATACATTCATGTAAATAGGAGTGAATTCCTCCCACACTATGGCCACAATCATGGGTGGCTGTGAAATATTACCTGGAGTCAGAAGGTAGTTGAGCAGGACACACGGTAATCAAACTAATGTGAATAATGAAGTGTGAGTTAATTATATACATGGATTCCTGGGAAGCTGGTTGGCCAACATCCTAGAAAACGGATTGGAAGATCAGAGACAAGAAGCCCTAGAGAAGAGACATGTCAATGCACCCATGGGAGTAGGAAATTGTGTGTGCAGAAATTTGTTTAATTGTATCAAAACAGCAGAGAATGTCTGCCATAGGTGAAACAACAACAAACAACCCATGCTCATGAATCATCCACCTTTACACAGGTTAACCGAACCTAGACTTTTCCCTTAACTCCCACAGTATTTGCATAATAATTGTTTATACAAAGCAGCTGTGGTGAGCTGGAGTGCACATGTGCAACACATGAGCCGTGACTTTCCATCACCATCTGCACCAGTGCTGATCCAACTGTTGCCACTTCTGGGACTTCTCAGCAGCAGAGGCAAATAACCATCAGAAATTTGGTGATAATTTGGGATATTAGATCACTTTCCCTGGAGGTGGCTGTAACACATTTGTACTAGGATTCTTCTGTGTTCTAGATAAATGTTTGCCTTTTCTGCTCACCTATAATTGACTATTACCGTGTTTAGAGTCTGTATGTGTTATTGATATGGGAATATTTCATAATCGGGGCACTAAAACGTGGAGAAAGAAATGAAATAATAGACATATGATCATGGCATCTATTGGTCCTATCAAATACTTCACCCAAGGAAGTCCATGTGGGTATGACTTTATGACCTTCTACTGACTTCAGATACTCTCCTTCAACATGTGCTGAATCTTTTTTTTTTTTGAGACAGAGTCTCACTCTGTCACCCAGGCTGGAGTGCAGTGGCCGGATCTCAGCTCACTGCAAGCTCCGGAATCTTTAAACTGATGACCATGTTAACATGAAGCAATGGTTTAGGAAGTCATAGGTCAGAAGTAGGAGGAAACTCTCTTATGATTCACAGGAACACAACTGGGTTACATTGGGTTTCCAGTCATGCAATTTTAGACCTTGCTGACCACAGGGCCTGGTACAAAGGAATGAATGCCTTTACATGTATCCTCAAGTACAATATATAGAATACTCTAAATTGAAACTCAAAGCTATGGTGATGCAGGGTTCCCCCACGCCAACACACACAAGGGCAACCAAATAATTACCTATTTCAGCAAAGTTAAACAGTAAACTTATCATGAAGTGATAGTTCTCTGTTCCTTATATGGTGACAGGAGTATGTAAGGGAATATGTCTGGACTGAAAGACAGTGAAGAACACATGTCAAAATCAGATGATGATTATCCTCCAATTAATATAAAGTAAAACTAGGAGTCATTAAAACAAAACAGATAAAATAAAACATTTTTAAATAAATCCAAGACTGATATGTGACCCAGCTTTGGCTCCAGCTCTTCCAGAAGATAACAGGCTCCAGGGCTCAACAAGTGCATGCTTATGTTTTTAGTTTTGTATCAGCAACTTGCGTCATATGTGCTCATTTTCTGTTTCAGACCTTAAACTACAAATCAACCTTTTCAAAGTAACCCCGGCCACATACTGGGACTCACGGGGATACCGGCACTTCTGAGCATCCACCTTTCCAAGAAGAATAACCTAAGATTATACCAGACATCAAGGATCAGACTAACAGCTGGTGTCAGGTGTTTTTAGCAGGCCTCATCCAACATGAGGAGGACAGTGGTTGTTTTCCTGTACATGCATTTGTCTTTCTTGTCAGTTATATTTCTGCATGAAATATTATTTGAGGATTTTCCAAGTGCTTTCATCACAGTTAAGAAATTCTTCCATAATATGGCATTGAATCAGGCAACTTATTTACAAAAAAAAATAAAAAGTAGGGCAAAGTGTGCAGCTCATGATCTTATCACCTGCACAGGTGCAGCTGTCTCTACAGAAGGAGCACCATAGAATCCCCTGTTTCTAGTATAAAGCTTCCCGACTTTTATATGTTGGACTTTAAAAGTTTGTAATGTGGAAGTTCATCATAGGAACTGGGTCATTCCTGCGATACTCACCTAAAACAAAGTCAAGAAGCCAGGGTAAAAAAGCACTCAGGAATGAAACACTGCTCCCAGAATGTCATTCTCTGTGAGCCTGACTACTTGTTGTAACCTGAAACTAGTTTTATCTACATCTTCTCAGATAACTTGCTAAAACTCAAGGACTAATTTTGCCCACTACCATTGCTGACCAGTCTCAGTTGCCAGCTCCAACCCTTACTTGTGCCAGTTAACTTTCTCAAAGGGTAATACCTAACATTTTTCTTTATTTTTAATAAAGCCTCTTCTATTTGTTCCTCTGACATATGTAAGACCGCCCAGTCTTCCTGTATGCTCCATATTGCAACTCTGTCTTCCCAAAGAAAACAATAAATGTAGAGATGAATCTCTACATTTTATTTTGACTTCAACAATAGTTCAGACAATTCTCTGTATTCTAATAATTCCTGCTTAGAATATGTATAGTGACTTTTCCTTTGCTGTATGAATCTCAATTGAGTCCATAAAACAGAATCCTCATGTGTAATCATTTCTATCCTTCATTAAATCTGCATCTGAGGAACACTTCCAGCCGATAGAGGCACCAGGAGGAGCAGCTGGGGCAGCCCAGCCTCACACACCTGCTTCCCTGGGACGTTTATGTTTAGGTGTGTAACACTGTGGGAGGGTAACTGTAATACTGTTGACAGTAATAACTAGCAATATCTTCAGGCTGCAGGCTGCTGATGGTGAGAGTGAAATCTGTCCCAGACTTACTGCCACTGAACCTCGAAGGAACCCCAGATTGCAAACTGGATGCACTATAGATCAGGAGCTTAGGGGCTTTCCCTGGTTTCTGCTGATACCAGGCTAAACTACTAAAGCTCTGACTTGCCCGGCAAGTGATGGTGACTCTGTCTCCTACAGATGCAGACAGGGAGGATGGAGACTGGGTCATCTGTATGTCACCTCTGACTCCTGAGATTGGAAACATAAAAACAAATATGCACACAATTAATCATGTTATAAGGCCTTCCCTGAATGGCTAGGCAATATTGACCACACTAGGCTGAGTAAATTGCTAATGCTTTTCCTTACCTGAGAGCCAGAGCAACAGGAAGACCAGGAGCTGAGTGGGGACCCTCATGTCCATGCTGTGTCCTGACTGACTGACTCCTGCACAGGGTGTGACCAACCCATTAATAAGTCTTCAGGGCTGTGGGCTGTGACCCGGGAACATGCAAATCAACAGGAGATGGGGCAGGTTGGGCACAGCTGCAGGGGTTGGTTCTCAGTAACTCAGCATAGGCTAAGTGTCCCCACTGTCCCAGCTCAGACCAGGATAGCACAGATTTGTCTGCAGAGATTGTGTTTCTTCCTGGAGACCATTTCATAAGAAACATTTTTGAAATAGTTGTCAAAATTAGAAATATTCCTGAGGACTAGCTGGAGTAATGTATTTTATTGGTGTATTGGGCCTGTTTAGGAGAATATCTTGTTTATAGGGAACACTTTGAAACTGCCTCTGCAAAAATTGTAACTGAGGAAATTATGACAATGAAAGAGATCAGACCTAAATGACTCCATCTTGCTTCTAACCTAACCTTTAAACTGTCCCTGTGCATTCCTGGAAATGGGCTGAACTGACCTAGGAAAGGAATTTAGTTTATAGTTTGACTCTGAAACAAAATTGATAATAGCCCTTTCCTGAAAAGACACCATTCTTGCCCTAGGATCAGTTTGCTTTTGTAGGACTTACAAATTAGCTTCAAGATTAGAAATTATGGTTTAGGGGTCAAGCAGCCTCTGGCTGCAAGACTCTGGACCTCCCCAAATTGCTCCTGGGGATGACATCACTATTGTAAAACCTAAGAGATTAGTATTGGAGACATTTTGCAGACGCTGCACTTGCTTGGTCAGCTGACACTACCCAGACAGGTAATCTGAATCAACCAGTTCAGTGATCCCATCCAGGAATGGACGACAGCAAGAAAACCTCACTTCAACCACCGCCACACCCACATGATCCCATCTTCAACCTGACCAATCAGCACTCCAATTCCCAAGCCCCTACCTGCCAAATTATCTTTTAAAACATCCCCAAATATTCTAGGAGACTGATTTGAGTACTAATAAAAGTCCAGTCTCCCACACAGCCAATTCTTCGTGAATTACTCTTTCTCCATGGCAATTCCCCTGTCTTGATAAATCAGCTCTGTCTAGGCAGCAGGCATGATGAATGCATTGGGAGGTTACAACATGGTAAAGTGTTAGAGGGTGGGGTCATCAGGTCTTCAGTATAGTCTCAAATGTTTCCAATTACAGGAGGGGGTACTTTGTGCTGTACTTGCAACTTTTTTTATGAATGTAAAATTGGTCCTTTCTTTAAAAATTTGAAAATAAAATGTATCAAAATAATGCTAAATTACTGAAAATATCTTGTAATGCTATTAAGCCATGCTTCTTTCCAGCATAAGATTAAGCAACTTACTGCAGATACGCAAAAATGACAGGCTGTTTCTTCAATGCACGGGTCCCTCAGAGATCCATCATTATTCAGAGCTATAGGTGTCTTTAAAACCCAGAGTCTGAATTAGTTGCACCTTAGTCTTGGTTTGGGGGCTTCCATATTCTCCCCTTTTCTGCTATTGAATATTGTTTCCCACAGTTCATCAGCATGAAAGGCTGAATAATGATGCAGATCTGATTACTTCAACAAAAGTCACTGTATTTACCTCCAACTGTAGGAGCCTGGCCTAGGATAAACTTGAACCTCTGGATTAATAAAGGCTCCAGTGATAATTATCTCCAACGTAGAAAGATAAATATCATATACCCTGGCTAATGCTATGAGCTGCACTTTCCACCAGCATGTTCCTGAGGACTCAGAAGCAGCTCTCCTGGAACCTGGCAGTTGAGAGGGAGGGCCTGGGGAAACAGGCCAGGAAACTCTCCCTCCAAACAAGGGCAGCTGCTGCTCTGTGCATGTCCCTGTCATGCACCATCAATACCACTTTCCTCTTTTACTCTTCAGCAGTGAGTGAGGATATCACCCTGCCCCAGATGTCAGCCTCCCTCTTGGTGTCTTTAGGTGAGAGAGGCTCCATCTCCTATCAGGCAATTTCCCATGTACACGGATAAATCACTCAAATCCAGATAAAACTGAACACCCATTTTGTCTTACATCTCCAAAGTTGCCAATAGCATTGCAACTTGGCTCAGCAGCAGGGGAACTGGACCCAACTGCATCAGTACAAGTGGGCTGTAGCCTTGGGCTCCAGGGAGCAATACTGATGCCCAACTATGGGAGTCAAATTATAGTGCTGTAGCCTGTGCACAAACTTTTCTGCTATCTTGTAAGCAGCCTGAATTTTGAGGGAAGATACCTGTATAAGGGGAAAGAAAGTAAGTGTTTTCTGTCCTCTAAAGGTTTGGTGAGAATAAATAGACACAAGACAGATTCATAGGAGAAAAAAGACAGTTTATTTAACATGCAGGGAAAAATCACAGAATTATCACCCAGGTAATACAGTGAGTTCTCGGTGTATATACATCCTTCATAGGTGAGAGGGAAGTGGAGAGTGCAGATAACTTAAGGAGAATAAATGACCTAAGTTTTTTTTTTTAAGTGGACCTTTAAAAGAATAAGTAATAGGATGTCTGGAAAAAAGTGTCAACTTTCAGTCTCTTCTAAGTTTGACTTCTGTTGAGTACTAGTCTTCCCTGATATAAAAATTCCCAGAGAGGATTTTCTTGACAATTGTTTTTCTCCTGGAGAATCTGACTTTAGACAGATAAGGGAGATGCACGGAAAAGCCCCTTTGTGCATTTGTTGTTTTCTAGATGTTTTCAGTCTGAAATAATCATCATACCATGTAGCATTTTAAGAGATGTTATTTCCTGTAATCCTTCACTTGCAAACTACCTGCCAAGATCCTGTTCCAGAGAGATGCAGCTCCAAATTGAAAGTACACTTGACCCTTGGACAACATGGAGGTTGGGTCACTAACCACTGGTGCAGCAAAAAATCTGTGTATCACTTTGGGATCTCTAAAATTTAACTACTAGTAGCTTACTGTTGACTCAGTGATAATATAGTAGATTAACACAGGTTTTTATGTTGTATTTATAATATACTATATTCTTACAACAATGAAATAAGCTGGAGAACAGAAAATGTTATTTAGAAAACCGTAAGGATGAGAAAATATATTTACTACTTGTTAAGTGCTTGCTCCTTCACAGGTGGCATAGGCAGAAGAAAATTTAACTATTGATGGACCTGTAACTTTTAAGCCCATGTTGTTCAAGGGTTAACTGTACATGTGTTTTTTCCTTGATGAATGTAGCAGTCCCTGTCCGTACTCTAGGCCTTTTCCCTTCACTGTCCCTCTACTGACTTCCAGTGGCCACATATGTGTCTTCTGTTATCTGATCCTGGAGAAGGTAACTCTGCCTGCATGCAGGGCTGGACAGAGGGCCTGGAATGAGGATCCACCCTCATGAATGAGTTAATGCCACCATAAACAGGGATGGTGGGAGTGGGCTCCCTCTCTCTCTTCTGCTCTCCTCTTGTGCCAGGATATGGTCTTCCTTCCTTCTAGAGGAACTCAGCATTCAGGTTGCCATCTTAAACTAGATAAAGCAGAACCTAACTTGCCTGTGTCTTGATCTTTAACTTCTCATCCTCCAGAAATGTGACAGAACAAATTTCTGGTCTCTGTGAATTACCCAGTGATGGAGATTATGTTATAGTAGTTCAAAACAGAATGAGAAATTTGTGAGGACAGAAGGAAGTGTATACATACCCCAGCTCCCTCCCCTCTCAGGTGGAACAGCCAGAGGCATTTTCTCCATGTTTCTACATGGAGCTGAGCCTCAGTCATCCTAAGATTTAGGTGGCTTGTTGACGTGTCTTTTACCATCCATCTTTTCCTTGACCAACCTATTTTAGATTTAATTTGTGCAGTAATTTATTTTTTCTGGTGTAAAGCAAAATTTGAATTTTAGGCATCCCCCAACTGACTGAATGGACCCCCTCCTGGCCAAGGGAACCTCAAGGAAACATAAAAGACTAGTTTAGATCATATTGGGAAGGAGGTGTTGGCCATGCCTCATCATACCCTCCTTCCTTTGTAGTTCAGAGACAACCAACCAGTATTGCAATTAAAACAGAGATCTTAAAATTGACAAAGCAGACTCTCTGTAGCAATAGCACACCAAATTCCAACATGACTCTAGTATAACATCATATGAAAGTTAATAGGCCCTGAAGAAAATCACAGTATTTTACCCCAACACATATTTCTTTGACATATTCTGAAATGGCCTTACAAACTTGTCACTTGTAGGAAAAAAATTGCATTATGTAGAGAATATCCTCCCCTTCCTGGATCTTTTGCTGGAAAGTCTGACAACTTTTAAGTTTTGACAAGAGATATTCACCAGCTATTCTCTCTGAAGCCAGCTACCTGGAGGCTTCATCTACATGACAAGAATTCTGGCTTCCACATCTCCTTTATCTAAACTCAAGCATTTCTTTATGAGGAATTTAACTCTTTAGGCAGAGCTTAACTCTTTCAACAAATTGCCAGTCAGGAAATCTTTGAATCCACCTATGACCTAGAAGTCCCTGCTTCCAGATGTCTGGCCTTTCTAGGCCAAACCAATGTAAACCTTACATACACTGATTGATGCCTTTGCTTGTAAATTCTGTCTTCCTAAAGAGCATAAAACCAAGGTGTAACCCAATCATTTTGAGCACATTCTCTCAGGACCTTCTAAGGATATGTCACAGGCCATCATCCTTAACTTTGGCAAAACAAAACCTGTAAATTGATTGAGACCTGTATCAGATACTGTTTGGTTTACACTGGGTTACAAAAACATCCTCTAAAACTATCTACACATCAAGAACTCAAAATTAGAGACAGTGGAATGAGGACACCCCAACATTTAAAACCCACAGATTAGATAGCATTGAATGTAAGATTTTGTCCAGCTGTCTTGCTTCATATATGTGCCTTGTAATTTTTTTAAAATTCTACATTAGAAAAGAACAATTTGGGGGAAGATATTTATTGTAGGTGAAATGGAAAATGCTCTCATCCCAAAATATGTCCATGTCCTAGTCTCTAGAACTTATGAACTCTACCTTACATAGTAAAAAGGGATTTAATAGATGTGATTAAGAATGTTTTGGATAGAAGATCATCCCAGTTTATCCAGGTGAGACCAATATAATCACAAGTGTTTCTATAATAGGTATGGGGGAGAATGACAGTCAGAGAAGGGCTGAAACAATAGGAAAGGATGCAGGAGTGACAGAGAAAGGGGCCATGGAAGCAGGAATGTGGAACACTTTGAAAATAAAATGTAGAGGATCAAATTCTCTCCCTTGAAGCCTCCAGAATAATTACAGCCCTATTGACACCTTGGTATTAGCTCAGTGAGACTTCTGACCTCCACAACTATAGGGTAATACATTAGTGGTGTTACAGGCCAGTAAGATTGTGGCAATTTAAATGGCATCATTGGAAACTAACACAAGGGGAAGAGCTATCCTTTACCTTAGTGAGTCTGTGGTTGTGTGCAGTTCTTTCAAACATTTCCACCTTTTTATCATCTGGTGACAATTTTGACAAGAGATAGAAAACATTTTAGTGAGAGAAGAGCTAGTAAAAGAATTCTTCTTAGGTAAAAAATCTGTCAGGTAAAATCCCTCCATGATCTCTTATACAACCTGTGTATTGGAGAGTTCATGCATCGGGCACGGTTGCTCACACCTGTAATCTCAGCACTTTGGGATGCTGAGGTAGGCAGATCATGAGGTCAGGAGTTTGAGACCAGCCTGGCTAACATGGCAAAACCCCATCTCAACTAAAAACACAAAAATTACCCTGGCATGTTGGCACGTGCTTGTAGTCCCAGCTAGTTGAGGGGCTGAGGCAGGAGAATCACTCGAACCTGGGAGGCAGAGGTTGCAGTGAGCCGAGATCACGCCACTGCACTCTAGCCTGGGTGACAGAGCAAGACTCCATCTCAAAAAAAAAAAAGAGAGTTTATGGGTCAGATCTCACAGCACATGATAGGAGGAAGAGGATTTTGTTTTTCATATTAGGAGGGAAAATTAGATTTTCAGGACACAATGTGAGAGGAACCGACTGAGTCAAAGAAATTGGAAGGGAAAAAGGAGTGTGGAAGGGGTCATGGAATGCAAGATGGCAAGATGTGTCCTTGCTCTAAAATCTAAAATAAAGTCATTTACAGTTTGTAAAGGCTTTTAGAGAGTTGTGTTTTGATGAGAAGACTGAAGGTGGGACTAGTTTAAGATTTGAGTCAGCATGGCATTGTTACAAGAGAGGGGTTCCTATCCAGACCCCAAGAGAGGGTTCTTGGATCTCACGCAAGACAGAACTCAGAGTGAGTCCATAGAATAAAGTGAAAGTAAGTTCTTTAAGAAAGTAAAGGAATAAAAGAATGGCTACTCCATAGGCATAGCAACTCTGAGAACTGCTGGTTGCCCATTTTATGGTTATTTCTTGATGATATGAGAACAAGGAGTGGATTATTTATGCTTCCCATTTTTAGGCCATATAGGGTAACTTCTCGGTGTTGTCATGGCATTTGTAAACTGTCATGGCACTGGTGGGAGTATAGCAGTGAGGATGACCAGCTGTCAATTTCACTGACATCTTGATTTTGGTGGGTTTTGGCTGGCTTCTTTATGGCAGTCTGTTTTATCAGCAAGGTCTTTATGACCTTACTGTAATGTGTTCCGACCTGCTATCTCATCCTGTGACTTGAAATGCCTAACTGTCTGGGAATGCAGCCCAGTAGGTCTCAGCTTCATTTTACCCAGCCCCTAATCAAGATGGAGTCACTCTGGTTCAAACCCCTCTTACAGCATGAGACACAGGCAGCAGGGAGCTGTGGATTCTACACTGTCCTTGTAGTCACTTCTCCCTCTTTATAGGCTGTGGGATCATTTCTGGGATGAAGATGGCCACATAGAAGGAACATACTAAGGTCAGACAGTCTTGGGTCCAAATCTCGGCCCCAGCATGTGCTGATCATGTGACTTTGGGTAAACCAGTGATGAGCTCTGATAACTGGTTTCCTCGTCTGTGAAATGGAGCACTGTGCGTATCATGGGGTATATTAGTTGGTTTTCATGCTGCTGATAAAGACACACCTGAGACTGGGCAATTTACAAAAGAAAGAAGTTTATTGGACTTACAGTTCCACGTGGCTGGGGAGGCCTCACAATCATGGTGGAAAGTGAATGGCACATCTCACATGGCGGCAGACAGGAGAGAGTTTGTGCAAGGAAAGTCCCATTTTTAAAACCATCAGATCTGGTGAGACTTATTCACTCTTACAAGAACAGCAACGGAAATATCCACCCCCATTCAATTACCTCTCACAACATGTGGGAATTAAAGATGAGATTTGGGTGGAGACATATCCAAACCCTATCATGGGGTATTCTGAGGGTTTAATCAAATGGTGCATATTGAACTGCATTTGTGTGTGTGTGTGTGTGTGTGTGTGTGTGTGTGTGTGTGTACACTTACGAGTATATATACTCAGCCCCCTTTTTATACACTCTTGAATGAAGATATGTAAGATATTACTAATATTACTAGCCAACTATTATTTTCAAACTGAAGTCTTCAATATTTATTCTATAACTAACAGGGGCAGTGGGGACATAGTGCAGTGAAACCTCACTATAGGCACTTATATGTGCATTGTTCCCACCATAAAAACTTTCACCAATCCATTTATGCAGATTAGAAAGATAAACAAGGTTACAAACAACCATAACACCTTTAGTCCACTTTTTTTCCTGAGCCACTTTTATGTTAGCATTCATCCTTGGGCTCCTAAAGCTGTGTTCAAAAGTCTAAATTCTACATTCTTTCTTCCCACACCCACAGCCTTTTTCAGTGCTCTCTATGGCCTCCTCCATGCTAGGAATCCAGACCCACCTTCCTGCTACCCTCGCCTGAATCAAGCACTAACTACCGGGAAGCTTTTCTTTGTCAGCCCTCCAAGATAACCTCTGCCAGGGACCTTGCTGGAGCAATCAGCATCTTCCCCATAAAAAACAACTGAGAAGGGCCGGGTGCAGTGGCTCACGCCTGTAATCCCAGCACTTTGGGAGGCTGAGGCAGGAGGATCACGAAGTCAGGAGTTCAAGACCATCCTGGCTAACATGGTAAAACCCTGTCTCCACTAAAAACACACACACAAAATAGCCAAGCATGGTGGTGGGCGCTTGTAGTCCTAGTTACTCAGGAGGCTGAGGCAGGAGAATGACGTGAACCCAGAAGGCGGAGCTTACAGTGAGCTGAGATCGCGCCACCGCACTCCAGCCTGGGCGACAGAGCGAGACTCTGTCTCAAAAACAAAAAGAGGGGGGTGGGTGTAGCAGGGAACCTGCAAACCCCATGGTGGTGTTGAAGAGATGCATACACTCTTGAGATTTTATGTCTTCTCCATGTGTTCTTGACAATAACTGTATTTTTATGACCTTGGAGGAGGAAGGAATTAAGGACAAACAGGAGATGTTTATGCTTAAGATATAAAAAGAAATGGAGACAAGAAGAGAGAAGAATTTATAAACTCTTTGAAGAGATCTGATGTCTCTAGCCATGGACATAGCAGGACCAAGATGCCAGGGGAGAACATCACTTATTGTGGTTCCTGCCCTACATGCCACAGACTCCCACAAACACACATACACATAATAATGCGTTCCTTCTCCTAAAGAACATGTCTTTGGTCTGCTCTTAAGTGCTTTTTATAAATAAGTTAGATAATTTTAGAGAAAAGTGAAAGAAATGATAGCAATGGCTTAAGCAATGACAAGCAGTCTAAACTTCAGGATATTTTGGTAGGATACAGCAGCTTGGTGACAGAAGAAATGTCCCAGGTTCTTTCTACATTCCTGCTTTGCCACCTTTATCACTTTGGGTTTTCAGATGTGAGCTCAATGTGTCGTGGTCTCATGGTCTCAAAAAGGCTGCAACATCTCTAAACATCACGTCTTCTCATAAGTATCCATGGAAAAGTGCAGAGCAAAGCTCTTTACCTTCCTTCTTCTTATGAGGGATCAAAATCCTTCCTGGAAGCCCTGTTCCTCCTTCACTTCCCTGACATATTATTGTGGAACTGATCACATGTGACCCTAAGCCCTGCTCCTGTCCTAGGCTGGGAGAAGCTCGCTGTCCTAAACACCAGGACAGACCTAGTGCCCTATGTACCAAAGAAAGAAAGATATGGCTGCTGTGTCAGTGTTAAGAGCTTCCCCACATTTTAAATTTCACTGTGCTTCTAAGTAAAGTTGTGTGGAAAGGAGAGAATCTATGTGCATCTTCATCTGGTGTGCTTGGAAGAAGCTAGGCTTTGAGAATGACAATGAATTCCAATTTCTAATTTTCAAGGTGGCAATGCTTAGTTTCAGCAATTGTGGAAATGTAGTCTTTTAAGTCTTAATGAGTTTAAGAACATGACGGGTTTTCAGGTGCCGTAATAAGTTAGGAGAGATTTGGAATAGGGTCCTCATCCCAGGGCTAAGGCCAGGCTTGTGCTACCCAAGAGCTGCTGGGCTCTTGCCCAGGGCTGTGGCAGAAATAGCTACTCTCCTGAGCCAATGGGGCTAAGGACCTGGGGGTAACCAAAGGCCTTGCCCATGGGGCTGCCTGGCAGGAACTTCAGGGAAGGAAACTGCTCACACACTCATGGGTGCTGTAACAAGCATGGAGCCTGTGGCCAGGGTGAAAGTCTCAGAGATCAGGGCCTTAGAGCTGGGCCTGGGCTCCCGGGCCAGCTGTCCTCACCGGTCCTGAGTAGATAGGATTCTGCTGGAGCCCAAGAGGTCAGCAAATGTCTTCAGAGTATTTTCTCAGCCAGCTTCTGTTCTGCTTAGAAGGAAAAGGAACACATGCTACATAAATAAACATAACATTTATGTATATGTCTATATGTATTTCTAATATAAACTTGACATATTAAATATATCTAATATTTTTGAAATAAGCTGTATCGATACATGTATATATACTATGCATCTATTTATGAATAAACATATTATGTGTATTTATATATACATGGCTATAACTTTAACTGTCAGTCTAAGGTATGATTTCAAACTTTAATAAATTGAGTCTGAATACTGGAAACCAGCAATGGGTGCTCCACCCCGTGGACCTTTCCTCACTACCAGGTCCAGGGTCACGAAGCTCAGGAACCATCCCCATGGCCCTGCTGGAATGACAGCAGTCACTATTCATTGCTGAGGATCAGGAGTGACCCCAGATAGGTCTGGGGAACACAGCAACGAGTAATGGGGGGCAGAAAAAGTGGGTCTGAGCTCTGAATAAAGGGCTGTTTTGTGTGCAGGGCTCAGGGTAAACGAGTCCTCCTCTGGTTGTTCCCATCAGACAGAGCAGCACATGTGCCTCTATGGCTGTGTAGTCACAGGATAAAGCCACCTAATGGCCTGTTGGCAGTCTCCCCTCTGACTGGGGTGATGTGGGATCTCTCTGCCCAGCTTTCATGGCTTACCAGCTGCTGGGACTCTGCTGACAATGGTCTATGTCTGTCCCATGCACAAGCTTCTCAATATTTGTCATTTTACTTTCTGGTGTCCAGTAACCACAGCTTGCCAACCATGACCCTTCCACAAAGATTCATGGAGTCGGGTCAGAACTATGGGTTCAGCAATGTGCCGGGGCATGTATGTAAGAGAAACAAGGCGTGGACAGCCCATGTCTGAAGTGAAGATGAATTTTCATCATGAATTCAGAGTAGGAGGTGGGAGAAAACATCCTGACATGCTCCGTGCAGTGATGTCCACAAAATACACTAGAGGTGCCCATAGAGGAGGTGGGAAGAGGATGTGAGGCAAAGAGGGGATACGAATTCAGAAGTATCCCCCAGCCTGTTCCCCTGAGGTTTCAGACCCTTAGCAGCCCCTGTGCAGAGCTGTTGCTAGGGAAGATTTGTGCATGACAGGGGACAGGAAGAGGGAGCACCTACCTCTGAAGGCATCTTGGTTGCTGATGGCCAGAGTGACATCTGTTCAGGCCCACTGCCCCTGACCCAGACAGGGATCATGTCCAGCGGGATAGCAGGAGCCAGTAGGAGCTCAGAGCCAGGTCTGGTTTCTGCTGGTGCCAGACTAGAATGCTGTTAATACTCCAGCCAGCCCTGCAGGTGACAGTGACCCTCTCACTTGGGACACAGGGAGGGGGCTGGAGATGGTATTCACACCACAAGTTCACTGTTATCCCAAGTGGGGAACAAACATGCAGATCCCCAAATATTAATACGAAGCAAGTAGTTTATTCAATTTGATGCAATTCTGATCAGAAAGAGAAAAAGCAGGCTAACAACTTCGTCATTAAAGAAATGTTCATGTTTAATACAAACTATCTGAGGATGAAGCCTCCGTTCCCCTTCCTTACCAGGCAGTCAGAACAGAAGGAAGAAGAGAAGAAACCTGGGTCCCAAAGTCCACAAGGTGCCTCCTGAGGCTGATCCTGCTCAGAGAAGTTGGGGGCAGTAGATTGTCTGCTGGGACTGCCACACCAAAATTCCCGGGGCTGGATGGCTTAAAGAAAGGAAACTTATTTCTAGCAGTACAGAAGGCTGGTAAGTCCAAGATCAAGGTCCAGAAATGTCTGCTTTATGCTGTGGACCCTCTCTCTGATTTTCAGATGCCACCTTCTGTCCATGTCCTCATATGGCCCTTTCCTCACTGCATGCATGGAGGTTGGGGGTGGAGGAGAGCTCAATGGGGTCTCTTTTTATAAAGACACTAGTCTTATTGAATCAGGGCCCCACCCTTATCATCTCCTTTAACACTAATTACCACCTTTTATGCTTTATCTTCAAATGCAGCTATATTGGAGGTTAGAGACTCCAGATAAGAATTTCTGAAGCACAATTCGCTCTATAGCAGGTGGGCTTTGGGGACACAGCTAAGGCAGGCATGAAGGCAAGGCTGGGCTTTTAGCCTCAGAGCACACAGCACAGAGGTGGTTCCCATAACTCAGGACACTGGCAGCTCCTCCCAGGTACTCTACACAGAGACCACATTCCAGCCTTAGGGGCTATTGAAAATGAAACATTATCACTCCTAAGCTCTCCCAGTATTTCTATGATCAGGCTTCTGTCTTAGGGTTATTGTGGGGTTTGTCTACCATCTAGTGTCAGGATTGTGGCTTAGTCTCTTACATAGGATTACAGATGCTGAGCCCCAGTGAGTCTTGACTGTGAGTCTTTTCACGGGTATTAATGAAGGGGATCTCAGGCCAGATTCATCCATCACCAGGCCAGATTCACAAAATAATTTCTCTTCTCAACAAACTAGCTGCATAGTTAAGGACAAAAATTACTCAGAAAGCTTATTTGTCACAGAAGTATTATGGGCTAGATTCTGTGACCTACGTGAGATGCCAAAGGTTTTGGAAAAGAGATGATGGGCCACGCGGAATCCTGCAGAACATAATGGCAGAGGTGGGGATGGGAAACACAGGGCCCTGGTCTGGAACTGTCAGCCCAGTCTCATTCTTCTCACCCGAGAAACCCTTTCAGAGCAGCTCTGAGGACCACAGCGGCTGCTCCAGCCAGGAAGGATCCAGGGCCACACTGGCCTCTGAATGAAAGCTGCTGAGGCTTGTGCTCTAAGCACAACACTGAGTGGCCACAGCACCAGCCAAAACAATGTTTCCAAGATGATGAAAATGTCTCTATTTATGCTCTGCAAGGGTAGCTGTTAATCATATGTGGTTACTGAGCCTTTGAAATGCAGTGTATATAGCTAAGAATCTACATTTTTAACTTTAATTCTAATTTGTATATTTGCAGCTATGCATTGCTAGTGTTAACCATGTGAGACAGCACAGTTTTAGACAATAATAACCAACAATGTCATCCGGACAACTAAGTTGCTAATTAACAAGCAAGGGTCTTTTCCAGGACCATTGCATCAAGCTGGGGCTGTATGTTGGTTAAAGCAAAGCACGTGGGTGGATCTTTGGAATCTTTTCTGGATTCTACTGCTTCTAGGCAGGTGATAGAAACTCTTTCTCTTGGAGACACTGAGGGAGAGACTGGACACTGGGGTCTACAGTGTTGCCACTAGAATCTGAGGTGGAAACAAAATACAAATCTTCCCCAGTATTAATGACATCTCACTCTGGGCTTCCCAGCAGAGTCCTGCTGACTGATCCAGTAGGAGGTGAATGCTGGGCTCCCTGAGCAATGGACTCAATCTCAGTCCCAGGGACATATGAACCCTGTCACATGGAGTTCCCACAGCTGAAGTCAGGACACCAGGACACTAAGGGTCAGAGTCCTATGTCCAGTGTCCAGTGCTGCCCCTGCCTCAGATGATCCCACCCCAAAGGCAGCGACCAACACACCAATAAGGGGTTGCGTGCAGGGAGGGGCTTTAGGAAGCCTACAAACTAGCAACAAAGGAGAGATCTGGGCTTCCAGCTTCTGAGCAAGAGAACATTCTATGTCACGGGTATGATCCAAGCCAAGGTATTTGGTGAAAGATATTAGGATAAATTTTACTCTTAAGGGAATAAAATCACAGAAGGCATTTGATTATTATAGGATTGGCTGGCTATTACAGAGGTTTAAAAAAATACTTTTTTCAATACACAGTTGTTTATCTGAAATCTCCCGGTCCCTGACCTCCTCCGGTGATCCGGTCACCACGGTCGCTTCGTTGTCTTCTCATCACTCAGATACATCTTCAGTATGACCCTGAGACCTTCCTTCCCCTATCAGCAAAAATAAGTGTCCTCAGCCTCCAGATACCACACATCATTGCCTGATTTTTATGCAGTTTGTCAACTACTGAAAGTACTCTATTCAGTTTCATTATGTGGTTATTGTTCTCTGCATGGCTCATTCCCCTACTGAGTATCGGTACTTGGGATCAAAATTTGTCTTAATTATTCACATGCAACTAACCTTCAAATGATGGCGTTTACTTGTTCCTGAAAAATCTGATATTAAGTGAAAATTCATTAAATTCAAAAATATGTCTGTCTTTCTTATTGGAAACATACATGGTACATTTCCCTCAACTCGAGACACTTAACTACTTTGACAGTTGAAAAAGATGAATTGGACACGAATCTATAAAAACACATTTATAGAAGTAACAAGCATCATTTTGAAAACTTACTTTGCATGTAAAATGTCCAGTACGATTGATTGTACACAACACAGATGCAAGAAAGGTCCTCACAGTGGATGGGACCTGATAGAGAGAGTGGGGGAGTCAGTTCTTTGATGCATGGGGAGGGTCTAATAAGTGACCTCAGGCAGGTGTCCAATATCAGGACCAGATATTTCTAATTACAACTTTATTTTCCTTAAGGTTTCTGCATATCCATAGAAGAAGTGGAATACAGGTTGAAAGCAACATGCTTCAGAACACATACAAACAGCCCAAACACATAAAAACTAAAGAATCTTACAGAATGTTGTCTCTTTCTCAGCCTTTCTTGACATTGGGTTTAACCAACCATGGCACAAAATTCAAGTTTTTTTCCAGAAGATGTTCTCCAACTTGAAACATCTTGTGGAGAAAGTTGATGGCAGTGTCTGAAACACATTATTTCTTACAATGCATTTTTTCACTTCTTTGGAATAAAATCTCTGTGTTATTAAAAAATTTGATAGAAAATTGATGTAACTTTATGTGACCAAATATAATGAAAATCTTTAACAAAAATGTCACTGAGTATAAGCCTGAATTCTCAATGACTGCACTGTATTCCAAAGTTATTTTTAAATAAATGAATAAATACACAGGAAACAAACTCAAAAAAATGAATTTAGTTGCTCTTGGTTTTAAAAAATGTTAGCAATAAGATACTGGTCTGTCAATCAAGAATAATGAAAAATTTAAAAATACATTTTTTCAAACTGCAGTTTGGATAATAGAGGTGGAAGAAGAGAGGAGACAGACAATGCTTTTGACATGCAGAAAAGAACATTTCAAGGATCGTGGGTGATCTCCCTGTGTTTCATATATCAAACAAGATATAAAATCAAACGTCCTTTTCGTTTTTACATCTTACTTGAGTTCCTGAAGCTACTTTCTCTTTGTAGTTTTTGCTTTGGTACACTCAGATTTTGGTGAAGCAGTTCTTATGGAGGAATTAAGAGTTGTTAATTGCAACCTTCTTCGGCTTGTAGCCCTGTCCTGTTTCTAAGACTGGCAACAAAAGACGCTGATTCCTTTTTTGTTCCAGGTAAATATTGTTTCTGGGATAGTCCCCATTTCCAAAGCCATAGCTAGGTATTTACCCTGTTCCTGATGGACCAGTTTCATGTATCAAAACCCAAATATTCAGTGAAAGTGAACCTTAAGTGTTAATCTGGTTTAACAAATGTCAGACTTCACAGAGCTGCTTTGGAAATAGCAACAATGTCTCATTCCTGTGAACCCACAATGGCTGAAACCTGAGTCCATGGCTCTTCTGTCAAAAGAGCTCCAGGCCATCACCTGACTGTTGCCTAATCTTTACCCTTCAAAGCAGTTTTGTCATAAATGAATAACTGTAGCCCTGAAGAATAATCCAAAGTTTTTACCAACTTGTAAAGGACAATTTATGTACACCTATGGAAAGAAACAGAAGAAGTAATCTTCAACAACTCTTCTCCTAGTTTGAAAGTGACTGTGGGTAAAGATGAAAGTATGAGGCACTGACTCTTGGATGTCAGCTCTGCTGAATGGGCCATACGTGACGGCATTTGGTAGATTATTTCCCCAACTGCACCTGCAAAGATCATAAAAACAGGATATTGCTCAGTTTCTCTGTTCAGCCAGGCTGAGCTAGTTTTTGTTTTGGGTTGTAGCAGTGTGAGGGTGCTTATTGCCCTGCTGACAGTAATATGTTGCAGCATCTTCAACTTCCAGGCTACTGATGGTAAAAGTGAAATCCGTCCCAGATCCACTGCCAGTGAACCTCGAGGGGACCCCTGAGATGGACTGGGAAGCATACTGGATGAAAAGCTTTGGGGCTTGATCTGGTTTCTGCTGGTACCAGTGTAAGTAATTGCTAATGCCCTCACTGGCCTGGCAGGTGATGGTGACTTTCTCTCCTGGAGTCACAGAGACGAAGGCTGGAGACTGCATCATCACAATATCACCTCTGGAGGCTGAAACCATACAGCAAACATTAGCACAATATAAGCATCTGCTTAATGAAATCACCACTAATCTAGTAGGACAAGATGAAAGAATATGCATTACTTAAAAGAAATCACATTTAAAAACAAGCCAAGTTCCATACCGTCCTTGGTTCCCAATTAAGAAAATTAATGATTCAAAGAATTAGTTTCAGCTTTTTCTAAATAGTCTCACCTGGAACCCAGAGGAGCAGAAGCCCCAGGAGTTGCAATGGGGACACCATCTCAGTGCTTTTGACTTCAGTTTTGCTGAAGACACATCTAGGAGAAAAACCCTCTTATAAAATACTGAGAAGCAGGACCACTTCAGATGTGAGAGGAGGGATACATGCAAATTATGGGAATGTCCTGTTGTTTTAAATACACAGTCTTCACCTTTGTCTGGAGAACGCCCTCCCCGCCCCTTCCGTGAATGTGAGAGGCGCCCTCTGCTGGCACCTGCAGATGAGCGCAGCTGAGGATCCGGCAGGGCTTGACCAGACTCAGGGCCCAGCCGCAGAGTGAAGGCAGAGTCCATCACAGTCTCTGGGAGGCTCTGCAGTCATCTGGGGTGAACAGCAGCTCACATCCTCAGTCTCGGCCCAGGGCTATCTTAACTTTCCTGACAACACATTCACAATGAGGCTGAAGAAACTTTGATCCTGTGGACGCTTCACAAAGCATCACCCCATACAACACAATTTTGATGTCATCATGGTAACTAGATAGGATCAGCAGAAAATAATAAGGACTCTGGATGTTCAGTGAATGCACATGAAGACCAGAGTGTGGGATTCAACCCTACAAAATTTAAGGGCCTGTCACATTGGAGAAGGTATCAGGGATTTAGTGAAGGTGGGTGAGTAGCATTGGCTCATTCCCTTCAAGGTAAGGATAAATAACTGTACTTTGCAGCTCCAACCACTAAGAATGCAGCACAGTGTTGGCAAGGCCTGCTTAGAGTGTTGACGCAACAAATCCCAAACTTGGGTCTACTCCACCTCCCCACTTATAAACTAACTTGGAAGGCTGTCTTTTTGGAGTGGGCTCAGAAAAAGAGAACATTTTGCAGAAGGTTTTGGGCTTTGATACAAGTGGCTCTGTCATGTGATCCAGAACATTGTTTGGTGCTAGATGCATCTGCATTAGATGGGAACACTTTGTGAACTCTCTTGCAAACTCCAATAAAACTCACGGCACAAATCCCTGGGATTTTAGAAAAGACCAAACAATGACCAGATAACAAATAAAAAATTTCTTGTTCAAAATGCAGAATATCGCTGTGTAATGGTAGGTAACCCATGAGGCATTTAAAAAGTATGTAACTGAGCTGCACTGCATAAGTGGAGGAGGCCAGTCTCACCAATTTTTAGGGTCAAGTGGGGCTCAGCACCATTGAATATTAGGATGAACATTAGGTACTTTTGGGATTTGGTTCAAGTAGATTCAGAGACCATGCTTCACTTACATGGACATGTGTTCCAGTTCCTCCTATCATTTTTCTCTCTGACTCTAACACCTTTGCATCAGCTCACTCCAGTGACCTCATGAGTTTTCTCAATCAGCTAATAGCAAACGGGGAAACAAAAAATGCAAACAAATAAAAGAAGAAAACCAAAACAGCAATAAGAAAATCTAGGCTTTTTGAATAGGTCAGCATCATATATTTATGCAAGTAAAAGTGGGCTGCCCCCACACTGTGGCCACAATCATGGGTGGCTGTGAGATATTATCTTGAGTTAGCAGATATTTGAGGACAGTATGTAGTCATCAACTTAGTGTGGAGAGAGAAATGCACTGAGTCAGGTATATGCATGAATTAGTGATAGCTGGTTGGTCACAGTCTTTGATAAAGAAAGTTGGAAGATCATAGAGAGGAAGCACCAGAGGAGAGGTATGTGGATGCACTCATATGAATAAGAAATTACATGTGCAGAATTTTATTTATTTCTGCAAAAAGCAGAGCATATCTTCCACAGATAAGATGCTAAACAACCAACCATACTGGAAGGCTTATCCACTTGTAAGCAGATTAACTGAACTCAGTCTTTTCTCTTAACTTCCACAATATTTGCATAATAGAGTCTGTAATGAAGTAACCATGATGGCCTGGACAGGGCTATGAATGTGTAAAATGACATGAGCCATGCCTCACAACCACCATCCCCACCTGTGTTGATCCCACTGTTGCCACTTCTGGGTATCCAACTTCACAGCAGCAGAGACAAATATCTTCAACCAGTGGGTGGTAATTTGGGATATCAGATGACTGTCCCCTGGAGATGACTGTGATGCATCCTTACTAGGATCCTTCTGTATTCTAGATATATGTGTACTTTTCCTGCCCTAAGATAATTGGCTATCTCGGTACTCTGAGAGTGTTTTTTTGTATTAATATGGGAATATTTCAGAACCATGTTCCTACATTGTGGGGAAAGAAACAAAATAATAGCCACATGATTATAGCATCCATTGGTTCTAACAAATAAATCACCCAAAGAAATCCACAAGGGTATAATATTCTGCAGATTTTAGATGCTGTCCCTCAAGGTGTGCTGAATCCTTAATCCAAGGGCCATAGTAGAATGAGGTAATGGTTCAGGAAGCCAAGGGCCAGGAGTACAAGCAGACTCTTTAGTCATCCTACACAGGAACCCAGCTGGTGGACACGTGTGTCCAGTAATGCAACTTTAGACCCTGTTGACCACAGATGTCTACTCCTGGGTATCCAGGAGCAGATGCTTCTACTTGGGAATACTATAGAAAATCCTAAAGCTAAATCTCAAGCAATGGTAATGCAAGTTTCCTTATGCCAGTAGACAAGAAGGCAACCAAACGTACTTATTTCAGCAAATAATAAATCATGAAAAGATCGTTTTCTGCTACCTTTTTGGTTAGAGGAGGAATATATCTGGGAATATGTCTGGATTGAAGAACACATACCATAATTAGATGATAATTAATCCTCAACTTAATGTAAAGTAAAATTACAAATAATTAAAAGAAGGTAGGAAAAGGAAAATATTTCTAAGTGGCTCCATTGCTCCAGCTCTTTCAGGAGAAGTGCTGCTATAACAAGAACCTCCAAGGCTCAGAAAATTCATGGAAATTTTTAGTTTTGTGTCTTATGATATACTTCCCTCAACAACATGTATCGTGTGTGTTCATTTTGTATTTCACACCTGAAAGCTGTGAATCACCCTTTTCAAGGTAATTCTAGCCACATACTAGAATTAAATTGAAATATTTTAAAAGTATTGCTGCCTGCTCTTATCCCAGCCTAGTTGGCTAAAAATACTTGACTGGAGTTCAGTTAGCCACATGTTTAAAAATCTTCCCAGAATATTTATAGATGCAAGTAGGATAGAAAACCTCTTATCTAATTGGCTCTTTGCCTCTGTAGTCCAGCAGCCACAGCATTTTAATTAACTGGGAACTTGTTAGAGCTTCAAAATATTAGGTCCGGTACTATAACACAACACCTAAAAGGTCCATATATCAATGAAATTGCACTCTTTATACCAAAAATTAAGAAAATCTCAACTTGAATGGGAAAGGAAAGTCAGTAGCTATTTAACCCCTACATGACAGATATGTTAAAATTATCTTAAAAGTATTTTAAAGCAACCCTCATAAAAATTCATCAGTGAACAATTGCAAACACACTTGAGACAAATAATAGCATCAAGAATGAAATACAAAATAAAATAAAATTTAGAAATGGAAATTTTAGAATTGAAAGATACAATCACTGTATTAGCAGCTCAGTGTATGGCCTAATAGCAGAAATGAGTAGACATAGGAAACTGGAATAATAGTAATTATCAAATCTAAACAACAGTGAGAAAATAGACCAAAAGGAAAATGGATGTAGACACAAGATAAACAGAAAGAAATCTATGGTAAGGCATATCCTAGTCAAACTTCTAAAAACACAGAGAAAACCTTTACAGGCAGAATTTTTTTTAAAATTACTCATAACCTTTAGGGGAAAAATGGTTTGAATGACAGATAATTCCTTCTCAGAAACTATGAAGGTTAGAAGGAAATAACACCATTTCAAGTACTGAAAGAAAAGACCTGCCAACATAGAATTATATTTCCATGAGAACTGCTCCAAGATGGCTGACTAGTCACAGCCAGGAGGAAGAGCTCACACCAAGGGATCAGGACATTAGAGATACTGGTGCATTTCTAGCAGATCTTCAGAGGGAAGGCACTGAGAACAGATGAAGGGAAGACAAAGATGCTGGGCTGAAGGGGGAGGAAGCTGGGAACACTGTGTGGGGCTACCATGTACCAGGACACATTCCTAGCTCCCAGTGACTCCTGTGATAGGGATGAGTTGAACTAACAAGGAGTCTGGAATCCCTTGAACACCACAGACTTTGATTTGTCAGGGAGAGCTACTTAGAGAAGTGATAGGGACAGAACTCCAGCCAGCACAGGGCCCAGAGGGTTTGGTGCAGAACGTCTGTAGTGGAGTATGGCCAGGGACACTCATTCCCCTAGGCTCAACTTGCTCCCATAGGAGACTTTAGCCCTAGGGGAACTGTATGACATAAACTCTGCCAGGTGATCTTGTCCATGTAACATGGCCAATCTGATTTGAGTGTCCCTTGGGCTGCTACTGTCTCCTGGGGCCACAGCCTCGTCATTCCTGGTTGCATTGCAGCCCCTAGGTACATCCTGGGGGCCCACATCATAGCTCCTGCACTGGCAGATGGCGTCTGACAAGGAAAATGCTTCAGCAGAGTGGCTCCCATGGACATGCACCAGGCCACCAGTGTTCTTCCAACACTGCAGCAAATCAGAGTTGAACTGAAGGAGATAAGACACACAAAAAAATTCAGGAGTTCCAGACCAGCCTGGCCAACATGGTGAAACACTGTCTGTACTAAAAACACAAAAATTAGCTGGGAATGGTGGCATGTGCCTGTAATCTCAGCCACATGAAAGCCTGGGGCTGGAGAATTGCTTGAACCCGGGAGGTGGGGCTTGCAGTTAGCGGAGATCACATCACTGCACTCCAGTCTGGGCAACAGAGTAACACTTTGTCTCAAAAAAAAAAAAAAAAAAAGTGTGTGTATATATATATATATATATATATAGAGGGAGAGAGAGAGAGAAAGAGAGAGAGAGAGAGAGAGACAGAATAGGAGGAGGGACTCCTCCCTAACTCATTCTATGAGGCCAGTATCTTACAAAACCTGGCAGAGATACAACAACAATGACAACAAAAAACTTCAGGTCAATATGGTTGACGAACATTGATACAAAAATACTCAGCAAAATACTAGCAAATCAAATCCAGCAACATATCAAAAAGCTAATCCACCATGATTAAGTAGATTTTATCCCCAGGATATAAGTTTGGTTCAACATATGCAAATCAATAAATATAATTCATCACATAAACAGAACTAAACACAGAAATGGCTTGATTATCTCAATAGATGCAGAAAAGACATTTGATAAAATTTAACATCCCTTTATGTTAAAAACTCTCAACAAACTGGGTATTGAAGGAACATATCTCAAAATAATAAGAGACATCTAGGACGAAGCCACAGCCAGCATCATACTGAGTGGGCAAAAGTTAGAAGCATTTCCCTTTAAAACTGTAATAAGACAATGATGCCCTCTCTCCACCAATCCTATCAACATAGTGTTAGAAGTACTGACCAGAACAGTTGGGCAAACGAAGGAAATAAAAGGCACCCAAATAGGAAGACAGGAAGTCAAACTATCCTTGCTGCATACAAAATGATTTCTTTCCGTTTTTTGAGACAGAATCTTGCTCTGTCACCGAGGCTGCAGTGTAGCAGTATAATCTCTGCTCACTGCAACCTCCATCTCCTGGAGTCAAATGATCCTCCCTCCTCAGCCTCCTGAGTAGCAGGAATTACAGGTGTGTACCACCATGCTCAGTTAATTTTTGAATTTTTACTAGAGATGGGGTTTCACCATGTTGACCAGACTGGTCTCAAACTCCTGATCTCAAGTGATCCACCCACCTTGGCCTCCCAAAGTGCTGGGATTACACACACTAGCCACTGCACCTGGACTCACATGATTATATCTCTAGAAAACCCCATAGTCTCAGAAAACCCCAGAAGCTACTTAAGCTGACAAACAACTTCAGCCAAGTTCCAGGATACAAAATCAATGTACAAAAAGTACTAATATTTCTATGCTCCAAGAAGAGCCAAGCTGAGAGTGAAATCAGTAATGCAATAACATTCAAAATTTCCACAAAGAGAAATAAAATACCTAGGAATGCAGCTAGCCTGAGAGGTGAAAGATCTCTATAAAGAGAACTATAAAACACTGCTCAAAGAAATCAGAAATGACACAATTAAATGGAAAAACATTCCATGCTCATGGATAGGAAGAATCAATTTCATTATAATGACCATATTGCCCAAAGCAATTTATATATTCAATGCTATTATCATTAAAGTACCATTGTGATTATTCTACAAACTAGAAAAAAAGTGTTTTAAAATTTGTATGGAACCAAAAAAGAGCCCAAATAGCCAAAGCCATTCTAAACAAAAAGAACAAAGCTGGAGGCGTTACACTACCTGACTTCAGACTATACTACAAGGCTACAGTAATCAAAACAGCATGGTACTGGTACAAAAAGAGATACATAGATCAATGGAACAGAATAGAGAACCTGCAAATAAGACTGCATACCTACAACTATCGGATCTTTTTGACAAATTTAACAAAAGCAAGCAATGGGGAAAGGATTCTGTATTCAAGAAATTGTGCTGGGATAACTGGGTAGCCATATGTAGAAGGTTGAAACTGGACCCCTTCCTTAAACCATATACAAAAATTAACTAAAGATGGATTACAGACTTAAACGTAAAACTCAAAAACTCTAAAAATCCTGGAAGACAACTTAGGCAATACCATTCAAGACATAGACATGAGCAAAGATTTCATTACAAAGACACCAAAAGCAATTGCAACAAAAGCAAAAATTGACAAATGGGATTTAATTATACTAAAGAACTTCTGCACAGCCAAATATACTATCAGCAGAATAAACAGACAACCTACAGAATGGGAGAAAATATTTGCCAACTCTGCATCTGACAACAGTTTAATATCCAGCATCTATAAATAACTTAAACAAATGTACAAGAAAAAAATAGCCCCATTAAAAAGTGGGCAGAGGACATGAACAGATACTTTTCAAAAGGCATACATGTGACCAACAGTCATGTGGAAAAAAGTCCAATATCACTGATTATTAGATAAATGCAAATCAAAACCACAATGAGATATCATCTCACACCAGTCAGAACTGGTATTACTAAAAAGTCAATAAATAAATGCTGGAGAGGATGTGGAGAAAAACGAATGCTTACATACTCTTGGTGGAAATATAAATTAGTTCAACCATTGTGGAAGACAGTGTGGCAATTCCTCAAAGAGCTAAAGACAGAATTACCATTAGACTCAGCAATCTCATTAGTGTGTAAGTATGCGAAGGAATATAAATTGTTCTATTATCAAGACATATGGGCATGAATGTTCATTTCAGCACTATTTGCAGTAGCAGACATGGAGTCAACCTAAATGTTCATCAGTGATAGACTGGATAAAGTAATGCGATTATATACAGGTCAGTTTTACCTTTAATTTGTTATTCATTATTGTGAGCATTAACATATTTCTTTATGAACTTTCCACTGTTTCAATATAATATTGTAATCTTTATTTCAGAGTTTATTACAAACATTTATGGTTAAGTATTTGATACATTTTATAGAGTTTACTTCCTTGTTGCTTATAGAAATTTGATTTTATAATTTTATTAAACCAATTTAAATATATTTAAATTAATTCAAATATAGAAATAAAAAATTGAAGAATTGATATGTCTAACAAAAAACCAATGCACAAATTACCTTAAAAGATTAATTAAATGTGAGGTACTAATTTAATAATATTTTCATGTTTTAAAATGTGTCAAGTATATTTTTTGAGTCCTAGATATGCAGAAGGTTTGGTGCAATGTACTGTAATATTTGTTAAGACACACTATTCTTATCAGGTGAATTCATATTTGAACTGTAAGTTAATTTCTTGACTGCAAGAAAAGAGGCACCTAGGAACATATTTGAAAATGCATAATTTTAAAGCATCTATAATTCTTTATTAATTAATAATTATTTTGTAAGTTTACATAGTAGACAAAAAAATGCTACTGAGAAGATATCACTGGTTTTTGTTCTACAACAGAATTAGTTATATCTAGAATGTGTTGCGACTCTCCTTTCCTAGGCACATGGGAGAAATCAAGAATTCATTGTCTTTTTTTTACCGAAACAAGAAGGAGCACCAAAATCTGTCTTGACCAGAGCTCTAGAAGGTATTTTATTAAATACTGCGTCATCCTTACCCGATTAAGTAAATGCTTGCTAAATTGCATTCTTTTTGTGCTTTGAATCTTCAATAAATACATTCTGGGAAAATAATACACTGATTGGAATGCTTGACTATTCAAAATTTCAGGTATATACTCCATTATTTTAATGATCTCTCCCTTATGATCCAGGCAGCACAGGATCAGGTCTTCTCTAGAACTCACTGTTGTATTTTTATGCCAAGAGCATCAGTAGGCCGGGCGCGGTGGCTCAAGCCTGTAATCCCAGCACTTTGGGAGGCCGAGACGGGCGGATCACGAGGTCAGGAGATCGAGACCATCCTGGCTAACACGGTGAAACCCCATCTCTACTAAAAAAAAATACAAAAAACTAGCCGGGCGAGGTGGCAGGCGCCTGTAGTCCCAGCTACTCAGGAGGCTGAGGCAGGAGAATGGCGTAAACCCGGGAGGCGGAGCTTGCAGTGAGCTGAGATTCGGCCACTGCACTCCAGCCCGGGCGACAGAGCAAGACTCCGTCTCAAAAAAAAAAAAAAAAAAAAGGACATCAGTAGACAACCAGTAAATGGGCTTGCAGTCTGCAAAAATAGTTACATAGAGATGATGATTTCTTCTAGAGAATAAGGTGTTAATGGGAAAATATTTATTTATTTTTTCTTGGTGAACCAATAATAAACAGAGAACTTATTTTCGAAAATAAATTCAGAAAATCAAGTATCTAAATCTGGTAGGGATGCCCATAGAATTTTTGTAAGGAACATATATAATTTTATTTCTAAAAGTTCATTTAATGCTATTAGCTAGTATAGGATTCAAAGGACATTTAAAAATCAGGTGAATGTAGTAAAGGCATATACATATTTTTGAATGAATAAATACATTTAGAAAAATCAATAAATATAAAAACCATGTGTAAAAAACGATCATACCAGCAACAAATTGGAGATGGAATTGTAAAATATGCTTTTTAAAAAGCATCATAAAACATTAAATTCTTATTAATAGACATAATAAAAGATGTGAAATCTTTTTTTTTTTTTTTTTTGATGGAGTCTCACTCTGTCTCCAAGGTTGGAGTACAGCGGTGTGATCTCGGCTCACTGACACCTCCGCCTCCCGGATTCCAGCGATTCCCCTGCCTCAGTCTCCCTCCTGGGCTGGGATTACAGGCGGGAGCCACCACGCCTGGTTAATTTTTGTATTTTTTAGTAGAGATGGGGTTTCCCCATGTTGGCCAGGCTGGTCTTGAACTGCTGACCTCGTGATGCGCCCGCCTGCGCCTCCCAAAGTGCTGGGATTACAGACTTGAGCCACCGCGCCCGGCTTTTTTTTTTTTTTTTTTTTTTACTCAGGCTGGAGTGCAATGGCGCAATCTCGACTCACTGCACCCTCCACCTTCCGGGTTCAAGCTCTTATTGTGCCTCAGCCTCCTGGGTAGCTGGGATTACAGGTGTGCATCACCACGGCAGGCTAATGTTTGTATTTTTAGTAGAGACAGAATTTCACCATGTTGGCCAGGCTCGTCTTAAACTCCTGGTCTCATGTCATTCGCCTGCCTCATCCACCCAAAGTGTTGGGATTATTGGTGTGAGCCACTGGGGCGGGCCTAAGATGTGAAGTCTTGACACTGTACAAAACATTATTAAAATGTTAAAGAAGACCTCTAGATTATGGTTTTGGTTTACTATCCAAACAATCATACCATCTACAAATAATAACTATTCATTTTCTTTATTTCCAGTACTCATGCATTTTATTTCTTTTTCTTGCCCTTTGTACTAGTAAGACATCCAGTACAGTATTATCTAGGAATGACAATACTTTACATCTTTTAAAAATATCTAATTCCAAAATAAGAAAAACAATTTTTCAGTATTTAATGCGATTGTGTGTGTGTGTGTATGTGTATGTGTGTGTATGTGTGTCTGCTGTCTGTCTGCCTGTCTGCCTGTGTATTCTCTGAGAGGTAAGGAAGGTTTTTTCCATTTCAAATTTTCTAGGACATTTTTGCATAAACAGGGTCTAAATTTTGTCCAGCGCTTCTTTCTATACCAATTGAGGTGACCATATACTTTTTTTCTTCTTTAACTATGTCAAATGTGGTAATGATACTAATCAAATCTTTTAAATCCTTATTATGTTATTTTGTGCTTTTCTATCATCTCTTGAGCATAAAGTCTCCCACCATAACATGGAGTTGACTTTTTCTTACTTTATTTAATCAATTTTCAATTTATATATTTTAAAGTTATATTTTGGGTCTATGTAGATTTAGCATTTTAACGATTTCCTAATAGATTTACCCATTTATCATTATGAAATGTCCCTTTTTCTCCCTTGCCTTAAAGTATAAGTCAGATTTCGTTAATTCGGTTTTTGCATGATTTGTACTTTCCATTTTTTAATTTTTCAATCCATTTTATGATCTTATTGCAGTGTGTATTTTATAAGCAGCATAAACCTTTCATTTTAATCTTGTTTGATAAAAAATTTTATTTAGAGAAATTTGTCTGTTTATGATGTCTAAATTACTGGTAGTTAGAGTTAAATCTACCATCCTTTTTTTTTTTCAGATTTCCTGCTTTCTTGTTTTCCTTTGGATTAGACATTTTATTATCTTTTTCCTTACATTAACTTGTTAAATATACAATCATTTATTACATAGTAGCTATCCTCAACTTATTACTTCCTAGTACCAAATACTAATTTACCACTTCCTGAAATAGAGTTAGATTTTTAAATTCCATTTGCACTACTTTTTATGTTATTTTTCATGCAATTCAGTCATATATGCATTGCAAAATTCACAAACCATAACATCTATCATTGTGCACAAATATTAATTTGTATTTATTCATATAAATATCCCTTCCTGTGTCCATCTCTTGTATATCTTTATGTTTCTATTTAGTCTTACATTCCTTCTGTTGCAGAACTGTCTTTAGCATTTCTTTTTTTTTTTTTTTTTTTTTTTTTTTTTTTTTTTTTTTGAGACGGAGTCTCGCTCTGTCGCCCAGGCTGGAGTGCAGTGACCGGATCTCAGCTCACTGCAAGCTCCGCCTCCCGGGTTTACGCCATTCTCCTGCCTCAGCCTCCCGAGTAGCTGGGACTACAGGCGCCCGCCACCTCGCCCGGCTAGTTTTTTGTATTTTTTAGTAGAGACGGGGTTTCACCGGGTTAGCCAGGATGGTCTCGATCTCCTGACCTCGTGATCCGCCCGTCTCGGCCTCCCAAAGTGCTGGGATTACAGGCTTGAGCCACCGCGCCCGGCCTAGCATTTCTTTTATAGAGTACTACTGATATGTAACTGCCCAATATTTTGTTGTTTTACAAACAGTATTTATTTGCACATTCATTTTGCCTCATTTTAATTCTTTCCTTTTCAAAGGCCCCAAAGATGTTAAATTACTTACTGATATTTATTTTCCATCGGAAGGATTGAGTTCCTTTTGGGTTCTTTTCTTTACATGTAAATATTGTCATACAATTTCATACTCAGCAAAGATAATAATACATGGATATATTAAGTGCACTTGCCACTGGATATATTTTCTTGGAATAGGCAGCCATCTTCCATGTAGCTTATGTCCTTAATCAAAAGCAGGATCATTTTGATTTGTTAATTCAAACTATCTACTTCTACTGTAACGTGATGAAATAATACATATAGCCTTTTATGGAACAAAATAATATTAAAGTACTATTGTAAATGTAGTATATTTAAAGCATATATGTATGTAATTTCTGCATACATTACTGGAATATCGAATTCAGTATCTCATGTTTGGTATTCAGTATCAATTACTGTAAACACTGATAAGATCATTATCATTTCTGCAGTTGTCTTTTCCTTCATTTCCATGTGCCATGTGCATTTATTGATCTAGATGTGAATGTTTTGCAATATAATATTCAAAGTGACATTCCCACTTTGTAATTTAATTGAACTATTTGCTTTCAATAGTGAAGTAGTAAGGAATAGGCCTTAGAAGATGGACACAAGAATTGCAATAAATGCAGGAGAGCAAAACTAAATTTAAAAAATCATATTCATTATAACATCAGAGAGTTGTGGAAAAAATAAAGAACAGATAGCCTAAAATTCCACAGAGGAAAGATGCCTTTGTATGTTGCCTTGTGTCATCCTGTCACTTTGTGCCTCAGTGAAATTTGCCAAATATGAGTGTGATTGGAGATTCTGGTTTGGCCCAGGCAGAAGATCTCTACAAGAGTGAGGAATTCATCTCACCTTTGGCAGTGGCATGTACCTGCTTACAGATTATGGATTATATGGCATGAGTGGAGCCCTTAATACCAGGCTGAATTTCTCCTTGGGACATTTGCTGAAGCCTGGATTGAGAATGGTAGCTGGGTGGGTCAGCTAGAGAGACACAGTGAAACCTCCTGCATTCTCATGAGTTTTCCCCTACCATGATGCCCTGATTTTCCTTTATGTGTGTCTGACCTATGGGCCTTGGGCTCCCACCACTACACCTCCTCCTGATCTTCCCAGCCCCTGCACTGCTCTGGTCAGCATCATCTTTATTTTAACTATAAACTTTCTTGAATGATCCTTTCTTTCTCTAATCATTCCCGGGTAAACGATAGGGGCAGGATCTACTTTTCCAAGGTCTTCTATGTCCTGCCAGATTGGCTAGGAATGTGTGATATGACCTGAGGTACATTTGGACAGGGACTTCTCTAAACTTTGAGTCACTAAAGGCTGTGTGACGCAATACTTCCCTGTGAGTTTGCCGTTGCGTCAGAGCACAGCCTTGAACTCCACGCAGGAGTCCCACAACTCTGTGATTCTCCCCAAGAAATACAGCAGAGCTTCCACTTGGGTCCATATATCAACTCCAGCGCACCACCACCAACACAGTAACAGCTGCCCTCACATTCTCGTTTACTGCCCTCTGCCTAGAGGCTATAGATTGTGGGGCAAAATATAAGGTATATATTATTTTGTATTAATCTAGATTCCATTGAATATGACATACATTTTTAGTCTTTTTTCTTTTGTCTTTTCAAACTTGGATATTTATTTTTAAAACAGAGCTTTGGATTTCACAGAACTTTCTTTTCATTTCAACATACTGTGAATAAGATTTTTCAAAGATTTTTGTCATTAGGTCTCTGTTTTTGCATAAACTTACTAAAATATATCTAGTAGTTAAACGTCTAGAATATAAATATACTCAATCACTCCCTAAAAAAAAAAAAAAAGTAAAAAATGCTGTGCTTTCTGCTGTCCCAGAGATGTATGTCAAGAAAAGTGTAAGGTGGAAGGTAGAAGATGGGAGGGAAACTGTTTTAGTACCAGCAAATCTTGTCAAGGTACATGTACACTAGTAACTGCTAAATCAAATCAAAACCAAGAATGTATTAGTTTTGTATTGCCACTAATCTGTTTCATTTAGGTGGTTGTCAGGCTGAATGAATTTAGTTGATGAATTGAACATAGGCAAGGCAGAGAGGATTATGATGAGCTTTGATTCAGCTTTCCCTTGCAACATGACTGGTTGTTCAGAGGGCACTTGACCTTCCTCCATTCTCCTGCAAATTCTGCCAGGCCAAGACTCTTGCAACTGATGGGGACTAAAATTGTGGTACCTGAGATGTAACCGAGATATTGATGGTCAAGAGCCCTCAGCTGTAATGTATTACCCTGAGTTCTCCATAATCTTCCTCTTTACTCTCCCAAGATAATCTATGGTGTCTGCTTTCCAGATAAACAACACATTTGGGCAGCTGAACCACAGCAAGAAGGGAGGTTTCTGTTCAGGGTTGTACCACTGTGGGAGGAAACTGTATACCTTGCGTGCATTAATAAACCCCAACATCCTCAGCCTCCACCCGGCTGATTTTCAGTGTGAAATCAGTGCCTGACCCACTGCCACTGAACCTATCTGGGACTCCAGCAAAACGGTTGGAACCCCCATAAATCAGGAGCTGTGGAGACTGGCCTGGCTTCTGCAGGTACCAATGCAAATAAGTGTTTCCATCACTATGCAGGAGGTTCTGATTAGACCTGCAGGAGATGGAGGCCGGCTCTCCAGGGGTGACGGGCAGGGATAGTGGAGTCTGGATCATCACAATATTTCCACTGGATCCTGAAATAGTGAGAGAAGTCCAGGGTTATCTACAAATATTGGGAACCATTAAAATGATATTCTTTCTGTTATTTACTTTATGCTAAGTGATTTTTTGTGTGTGTGACTTTGGCTCATACCCCTAAATATTCAGGTTTAAAAAAACATTCATGAGGCACAAAAGAGACTCAAGAAGTTGCCTACACTATTCTCCTTTTCCTGTGTCACACTCTTCATGAGAACACAAGTCCTTTGTCCTTCTAGGATATGAAGCTTAGAACTGTAAGAGTGAGGAATCTTCTATTTCTCACACTTGCAGTTCTAAACGTTATACCCCTTTTCTTGTAGGTCAAGATGTGCATGTGGACAGGCAGTGGGGTCCCCAGAGCTCACCCTCCCATCCCATTCTCCTCCCTTATCTCCTTTCTGTCCTTACCAGGAACCCAGAGCATTAGCAGCCCCAGGAGCTGAGCAGGGAGCCTCATTGTGAGAAGGTGACCTGAGGAGTCCTGATCAGTCAAGGCAAGGTTAGAGCTGAGCTTTTATCTCAGACTCACAATGGAAGGTCCTCCCTAGGGGACAGTATGCAAATCCCCTGGTGGGTGCACTGGTGTGGAAAGAGCCAAGAGTATGGGGACATCCAGTGTGAGCACAGTGACGTAATGTGTCCTCTGTGTTTGGAGGGAACCTAATAAAGTTTGCGCTGCCTGAGTGGAAAAAGGGACATATTTAATCATGTTCTTCTATTTCCTCTAAGAGATTTCTAATTTGTTTTCACTTTCCCAAACACATTTTACACTTGTCTTTAATAGGCTGAGCTTCCATAAATATTTGGTTATTCTTATTTATTTAATTTGTGTGTGTGTGTGTGTGTGTGTGTGTGTGTGTGTGTGTATTGAGACAGAGTTTCACTTACTCTGTCACCCACCCAGACTGGAGCACAGTGGCAGGATCTCGGCTCACTGCAACCTCAACCTCCCAGGTTCAAGTGATTCTCCTGCCTCAGCCTCCCCAGCTAGCTGAGATTACTGGCATGCACCACCATGCCTGGTTAATTTTTGTATTTTTGGTAGAGATGGGGTTTCACTATGTTGCCCAGGCTGGTCTCGAACTCTAGACTTCAAGTGATCCTCCCACCTCGACCTCCCAAAGAGCTGGGATTACAGGCATGAGTCACCGCACCTGGTCAGTTATTCTTAGTTATTATTTTCATACTTATTTTAGCATCTAGATTTTTTCTTTTTCTTTTCTTTTTTTTTTTTTTTTTTTTTTGAGATGGAGTATCGCTCTGTGGCCCAGGCTGGAGTGCAGTGGCGCGATCTCCACTCACTGCAAGCTCCGCCTCCCGGGTTCAAGCCATTCTCCTGCCTCAGCCTCCCCTGTAGGTGGGACTACAGGTGCCCGCCACCACGCCCGGCTAATTTTTTGTATTTTTAGTAGAGACGGGGTTTCACAGTGTTAGCCAGGATGGTCTCCATCTCCTGACTTCGTGATCCGCCCGTCTTGGCCTCCCAAGGTGCTGGGATTACAGGCGTGAGCCACCGAGCCCGGCCTAGATTTTTAAATTAGTTTTATTTTAGTTGATAAAATCCCAGAGTAAAGGGTACAAATATTAAGCATGTAACTGAATGAAGTTTGTGTATATTCACTGTCAAGGAGGAACTGTAGAATATAGTTCTGAAATGCTTTTTTTTCTTTCTTTAGATTCAGTAATTTCTATTAATTTCTCTTTCTTTATTTTCAAGTTCGCTGATTTTTCTGTCATCTGAGACTGCTATTGAACCTAATATTTTTTTTTTTTTGTAGTCTCAGAGCTGCAAGTGTATTCGAAGTGTCAATGATCAAGGTGTCCTGGAATTCACATTAATTCTCGCAGCTAGCTGTGTTCTTCATCAAGGCATGAACCAAGTCGTCCACCTCTAAGAGTAAAAATATGGAACGCTTCATGGATTTGCGTGTCATCCTTGGCAGTGGCCATGCTAGTCTTCTCCGTATTGTTCCACTTTTAGTATATGTGCTGCCGAAGTGAGCACGTATCTGATACATTTTTAATTTGATTATTATACATTTGGTTTCTAGAATTATCCTTTGGTCATTTGTCATAGTAACTCTTAGAATTTTAGACTTTTTCTTTTTTTAGTGTCCACATGCTGAATCATTGTACTTATATTTTCCTCTTAAGTCTTCAATTGTAGCTTCAAAAATAATTCTTTGAACATCTGTACAGTAACTGCTTTGTAGTCTTTGCTAAAGTTAATATTTAGCACAGATGAGAGTCAGCTTTCACCAACACATTTTTGTTGTGATGGTAGTTGTTTTGCTTTTCTTTCCTCAATATTGATCATTCTTTTCTATTTCTTTTCAGGGTTTTTTTGTGTTTTTTTTTTTTTTTTCCTGAAAATTGTACATTTTAGATAATACACTATTGTACCTCTGTCTGGATAAAGTTTTATTTTTCTGAGCATTTTTTAGTTACTTTTTAGTTACTTTTTGAACTTACTGACAGTCTCCAACTTATGATAACTGTATTTAAAGACTTTTTGACTTTACAATAATCTGAGAGTGATACACATTCAGTAGAAACTGACTGTACTTTGAGTACTCATAAAACTACTCTGGGCGGATCACGAGGTTGGGAGATCAAGACCATCCTGGCTAACATGGTGAAACCCTGTTCTACTAAAAAAAAAAAAAACCAAAATAGTTAGCCGGGCGTGGTGGCAGGCGCCTGTAGTCCCGGCTACTTGGGAGGCTGAGGCAGGAGAATGTCGTGAACCCGGAAGGCAGAGCTTGCAGTGAGCCGAGATCGTGCCACTGCACTGCAGACTGGGAGAGAGACAGCGAGACTCTGTCTCAAAATAAATAAATAAATAAATAAATAAATAAATAAATAAATAAAACTACTCTGTTTTCCCTTTCAGTGCAATATTTAATAAATTCAATGAAATAGTCAACACTTTATTATAAAATAAGCTTTATTTTAGATTATGTATTTGGCTGTAGGTGAATATATATCTTCTAAGCACATTTAAAGTAGACTAGCTAAGACATGATGCTCAATAGGTTAGGTGATTTAAATGCATTTTTGACTTACAGTGGTTTCAACTTACAATGAGTTTATGGACGGTAATCCCATCAGAAGTTGAGAGCATCAGTGTACTGAAGAATCCATTTCCCACTTGGCAGTCAGAGAGGAGTTGGGACAGTGGAGAGGGCTACTGCAGTGATGGAGGAAGGATGGAGGGCTGCTGCAGTGATGGAGGAAGGATGGAGGGCTGCTGCAGTGATGGAGGGCTGCTCCATCCCATGGAGCCAGGGATGTTGGAGCATCTTGAAGATAAAAAGCAAGAAATTAGATTCTCTGCCCCGGAACCTCCAGAAGGAATACCGCCCTATTAACTCCTTGATGTTAGCTCAGTGAGACTTCTCACCTCCAGAACTGTAAGATAATAAATTCGTGTTCTGTGCAGCCAGTAAGGTCATGCTAATTTGTTACAGGAACACGAAACTAATGCAAGCATAAGAAATGACTTTTATCTTCCTGATATCTTCCTGCATGGTTGTCCTCTGTTTTTCCCACGTATCTCCACTTTGTTGTCATTTGGTGTCAATTGTGACAAGAGTTGGAGAACATTTTATTGTAAGCGGGGGAGGTAGTGCCAGAATTTTTCTAAGACAGAAAATCTCTTGGGTCAAATCCTTTGATTAGCTCTTGTCTAATCTCAGTACCTGTGAGTCTAGCATTCAGCTCTCACAATATATGATGGGGCGGGGGGGTATTATTTGATTTCATATTTGGAGGGCAAACTAGATTTTTAGGACACAGTCTGAGAGGTACAAACTGAGTCTGAGAGAACAGAAGACAAAGAGGTGATGTAGAGGGGGCCGGGGGATGCAAGGTATATCCCTGCTCCAAAATCCAAAATAAAGTTGTTTACAGTTTGTAAGGGCTTTGATGGTTGTGTTTTGTAGAGAGAACTACATATGGGGCTAGACATATGGGGCTAGTTTAAGACTAGAATCATCATGGTGTGAGACAGAGGCAGCAGAGAACTGAAGATTTCACACCCTCTTTATGATTTTTCTCTCTCATTATAGGACATTAGCTCATCTATGAGATGAACATGGTCATGTGGAAGGAACATAGTAGTCAAGCAAACCTGGGTTCAAATCCCAGCCCCAAAACTTTCTGTCCATGTGACTTGGGGAAACAATCCATGAGGCCTGATCATTAGTTTCCTCCTCTGTGAAATGGAGCATTCTGTGTAACATGGGCTGTCCCAAGAGTTAACAGATAATGCAAATTGAAGTACAGGTGTGTATGTGTGTGTGTGTTTATACACCTAACTGGAGAGATAGATAGACAGACAGACAGACAGATAGATAGGTAGATAGATAGATAGATAGATAGATAGATAGATAGATAGATAGATAGATAGATAGATAGATAGATAGATAGATAGATAGTTTTTTTGTGTATTTGTTGTATGTTTTCTGGCTTGAGGTTACCATGAAGCTTGCAAATGCTATCTTATAGCGCATTATTTTAACTTGATAACAACTTGACACTCTTTGCATAAACAAACAAGTAAAAAGAAACCTAATATAAACTCTGTGCTTTAATTACATACCCCCATTTTTGTTGTTTTTTGTTGTTTCTCTTCACAACAAGCGGACTCAAGAGACCTTTAGACTTACGGGAACATTGGCAGTAGTTTGGCAGTACTGCTCATGGCATAGGGTGATGGTTACTATAGGGTTAGGCTCCTCTGTGAACAAACTTTTTGTTGTTTCTATTTATATCTTATTGTTCTATGTCTTGAAAATTTGTTGTAGTTATTATTTTTGATTGGTTCATTGTTTAGCCTTTCTAGTTAGGTTAACAGTTGTTTACACACCACGGTTAGTCTTAAAATATTTTTGTATTCTGTAAATATAAATATTTACAATAAATTTAAAAATTCTGTATTTTTCTGTATACTTAATTTTACCACTGAGTTATGTAACTTCAGGTGATTATTTATTGCTTATTAATATCTTCCTTCTTACTGAAGTATCTCCTTTAGCATTTCTTATAGGAAATGTCTGGTATTGATGAAATTCCTCAACTTTGATTTGTCTGGGAAAGTCTTTTTTTTTTTTTTCTGCTTCATGTTTGAAGTATATTTTTACCAGATGTACTATTCTAGGGTATAAGTGTGTTTTTTTTTTTCCCTTCAGCACTTTAAATAAGTCATGCCACTCTCTTCTGGCCTATAAGATTTCCACTGAAAATTCTGCTGCCAAATGTATTTGGGCTTCTTTGTATGTTTTTTGTTTCTTTTCTCTTGCTGCTTTTCTTTATCCTTGATATTTGGAAGTTTCATTATAAAATGCCTTTTTAGCAAGGTAGTCTTCTTTGGGTTAAATCTGTTTGTTGTTTTATAACCTTCTTGTATTCTGATATCATTCTCTAGGTTTGGGAAGTTCTCTTTTATTATCCCTTTTAATAGACATTCTACCCCTATTTCTTTCCCTACCTCCTTTTTAAAGTTGATAACTCTTAGATTTGTCCTTTTGAGGCAATTTTCTAGACCCAGTAGACATGCTTTATTGTATTTTATTCTTTTTTCTTTTGTCTTCTGTGATCATGCATTTTCAAACAGCTTGTCTTTAAGCTCACTAATTCTTACTTTTGCTTGATCGATTCTGCTACTTAAGGACTCTGATGCCTTGTTCTGTATGCCTATTACATTATTCAGCTTCAGAATTTCTGCTTGATTCTTTTTACTATTTCAATCTCTTGGTTAAATTTATCTGATAGAATTCTGAATTCCTTCTCTGTGCTATCTTTACTTTCTTTGAGTTTCCTCAACACAGCTATTTTGAACTATCTGTCTGAAAGGCCATATATCTCTTTTTCTCCAGGATTGGTCTTCGGGGCCTTATTTAGTTCATTTGGTGAGGTCATGTTTTCCTAGATGGTGTTGATGCTAGTAGATGTTCTTCAATGTCCGGGGATTAAAGAGTTAGATATTCATTGTACTCTTCACTGTCTGGGCTTATTTGTAGCCATCCTTCTTGAGAAGCCTTTCCAGATATTTGAAAAGATTTGGGTGTTGGGACCTAAGCTGTATTTGCTTTAGGAGGAACCCTAAGCCCAGTAACACTGTGATTTTTGCAAACTCATAGAGGTACCACCTTGATTATCTTGGAGATGATCCGGTAGAATTCTCTGGATTACCAGAAAGAGACTTGTGCTCTGTTCCCTTAATTTCTCCCAAACATACCAAGTCTCTCTCTGTTCTTAGCCACCTAAAGTTGAGGTTGGAGTGACACCAGCACCCTTATGACCACCATGGCTATGACTGCCCTCGGTCAAACTTGAAACCAACACAGTGCTGGGTTTCACTCAAGGCTTGTTATAACCACTCTCTGGGTACTGCCTGTGTTTTCTCAAGGGCCTGGGGCTATACATTCAGTAGCAGGCAAAGTCAGCTAGGCCTGTGCCCTTCCCTTCAGGGCAGCGAAGTCCCCCAGGCCTTGGGTGGGTCCAGAAATGGCAGGGACTAGTCCGGGAGTCAGGGAGTAGAGTCAAAAACCTTAGAAGTCTACCTGGCATTCTATTGTATTGTCGCTTAACTAGCACTAAACCATAAGATTCAGTCTTTCTGATTCTTCCCTCACCTTTCCAAAGGCAGAAGAGCCACCATCACCCTACGCCATGAGGAATACTGCCAGACTACCACCAATGTTCCCTTAAGTCTCAAGGTGTCTTAAGTCAGCTTGTTGTGAATGCTACCTGACTTGGAACTCTCCCTTCAGGGCAGTGGGCTCCCCTTTGTCCCAGTGCAGGTCCACAAAAGTTGTCCAAGTGTCAAGTCCCCAAAATGTGGATCCCAAGCACCTCCTTGTGGCTGTGCTGGTACCTGAAGTCAGCAAGTCTCAGACGTTCACCCAAGGTCCTTGATCTAGTACCTGGGTATCACTGCTGGTTATTCAGGGTGTAGGGCTCTTTAGTTAGCAGGTGAAGAATGCTGCCAGGACTTGGTGTTTTTCTTCAAGGCAGTGAGTTCCCTTCTGGCACAGTGTATGTCTAGAAATGTCATCTGGGAGCTAGGGCCTCAAACAGGGGCCTCGCAACTCTGATCAGTGCCCTATCCTGTTGTGGCTGAACTGATATTTTAGATGTAAGAAGTCCTCCCCACTCTTTCCTCTCCTCTCTTCAGGTGGAAGAAAGGATTATCTTTTGGAGCCACAATCTGTGCAGCCTGGGATTAGGGGAGGGGTGACACCAGAACACCCTTGGCTTTCTCAGCTGATGTCTCAGTATGTTGCATGCCCTCACTCCCCAGTCCACTATATCTGGGCTTAGTTCAGCACTACAACTTACCTAAGAGTTGCAGTCTTTATGGCCTAGTCTAGTTTTAAGTTTACTTTCAGGCACAGAGTGTTATAGTCCTTTGTGGAGAGGTTTGTGAACTGCTTAGGTCAGGGATTCCCCTCTGTCTAGGGCTGATTTAAACTCTCCCTCCATGGGTGAGCATCACCTGAGTTTGGTCCAGTTTTCCTTTCTGTCCTAACAGGACAGCATTGAGTTCAATCCCTCACAATTTCTGTGTTCTCCCTCCCTCAGTGCCCACTGATGCTCCTGGCACCATGCCACTACGGGTGGGGGATGCGTGGCATCCATGATTCAGGACTCTTCCTCCCTCCCTCCCTCCCTCCCTCTCTCTCTCTCTCTGTCTCTCTCTCTTCCTTTCTTTCTTTCTTTCTTTCTTTCTTTCTTTCTTTCTTTCTTTCTTTCTTTCTTTCTTTCTTTCTTTCTTTCTTTCATGTCTTCAGTGTCTCTTTCAGTGATTTGAAGTTAAAACCAAGTACTGTGAGCCCTCACCTGATTTGTTGGTCCTTATGAAAAGTTTTTTCTCATAGGTGGTTGTTAACTTGGTGTCCTTGCTGAGGGGTAGGCACATAAGACAATGAGTGGAGCTTTCTATTCTGCCATTTTGCTCTGCCTTCCCTCTAGGGAGGCTTGCATTTGGGACCCTCACCCTGTGCAAAGTCTCCATGGGTGTCCTGCTCACAGAGGATGGGCAGCATCTCCAACCTCCAAACTAATAATTGTGTTGGAGAAATCACTAGAATTTTGTTGGCGGTGTGTTCCCGCTTATGAGTATATTTTGTAGTCTCCTCATTCTTTGTTTTACAAGCTCTTTCCTATAAACTATCTTTTCATTGTTTTTGGACTTCTTAGTTTAAAATATAATTTTAATTTCACTATGTTTAGTCACCACATTGAAGATTGTGGAGTAAAATCAATAGATTTTTGGTTGGATGTTTGTGCCTACTAATGAAAAGAACTATAAAAAGTCTCTGAAGACTTATTCTTTCTAGATATCACAAACTCTTTTCCATAAAATATGCTTTCTTTTTGATATTTCTACTTAGAAATACAATTTTAACTTCACTCACCATGGAATCCATCATCCTTTAAGAGATAAGTAATTCTGATGTGGCTCATTTCTTTAACCAAAAAAAAAAAAAAAAAAAAGATATTTTGTGCTGTTGATTCAAACATTCCTTTACTTTCCCATCATATCACATCATGACATGTAACTGACATGCACATTATTAGTTCACAAACATTTTTAGAGCATTTTTAAGTGGAATATGGGCAAAACATGTATTTTCTCTACAATCACTATTGGAATATGGGAATCAGATTTCTGTTCAGATAATGACCACATCCTATGAAAATAATATATTTACTTATTATTTCAAAATCTTTTATGGTTTTTATGACAATTTAATACCAAAATTGTCATTTCTGAATTATTATTAAGTCTGAAAAGAAATCTCCATATCCTGGGACAGTGATTCAGCAGTTGAAAGGCCAAAAGAATCACCGCAAAAAAAAAAAAAAAATAGAAAGAACACAATACAAAAGTATATATTAAGAACGTTGGTGTGAAGGGTGACAGTGTGGAGGCCACAGGTACTCGCCACGATGGGCAGCACCTTAGCTAAGATCGTGGAGATAGAAGCCGAGATGACTCAGACTCAAAAGAACAAGGCCACAGCACACCACCTAGGGCTACTTAAAGCTCGTCTTGCTAAGCTTCGTCGAGAACTCATTACTCCAAAGGGTGCTGGTGGTGGAGGTCCAGGAGAAGGTTTTGATGTGGCCAAGACAGGTGATGCTCAAACTGGATTTGTTGGTTTTTCATCTGTGGCGAAGTCGACACTGCTTAGTAACCTGGCAGGGGTATATTCTGAGGTGGCAGCCTATGAATTCACTACTCTGACCACTGTGACTTGTGTCATCAGACACAAAGGTGCCAAGATCCAGCTCCTGGATCTCCCAGGTATCATTAAAGGTGCCAAGGATGGGAAAGGTAAAGGTCAAGTCATTGCAGTGGCCCAAACCTGTAACTTGATCAGGACATCCTGTTCTGGATGTCCTGAAACCTTTGGGACATAAGAAGATAAATGGAAATGAGCTGGAAGGCTTTGGCATTCGCTTGAACAGCAAACCACCCAACATTGCCTTTAAGAAGAAAGACAAGGGAGGCATTAATCTCACAGTCACTTGCCCCCAGAGTGAGCTGGATGCTGAAACTGTGAAGAGCATTCTGGTCAAATACAAGATTCATAATGCCGATGTGACTCTACGTAGAGATGCTACAGCTGATGACCTCATTGATGTGTTGGAAGGAAACAGAGTTTATATCCCCTGTATCTATGTGTTAAATAAGATAGACTGAATCTCTATTGAGGAATTGGATATCATCTATAAGGTTCCTCACTGTGTACCCATCTCTGCCTATCACCGCTGGAATTTTGATGACCTATTGGAAAAGATCTGGGACTATCTGAAACTAGTGAGAATTTGCACCAAACTCAAAGGCCAATTACCAGATTACCCATCCCCACTGGTGCTTCCTTACTCCAGGACCACAGTGGAGGATTTCTGCATGAAGAGTCACAAAAATCTTACAAAGAATTTAAATATGCTCTGGTCTGGGGTCTCTCTGTGAAACACAATCCTCAGAAAGTGGGTAAAGACCATACGTTGGAGGACGAGGATGTCATTCAAATTGTGAAGAAGTGAAACCTTTCCCCTTTCCCATCTGCTGGGCAAACCACAACAGCCTTCCCCATGATCAAGCACCCTACCCCAGTTCTTTCTGGTTTTGGCAGTCACTGGATCAGGATCCAGGGGAGGGAGATGGAGGCACCCAAACTGGAACTTCATTTGTCTTACCTTGGTGTCACCTTGTATATTGAACTGCATAAAACACCTGGTAGGCTGGTCAGCTACATACAAAAAAAAAAAAAAAAAAAGAACATCAGAGAACAGTGAAAGAAATGAGCACTCAGTGATCTGAAATTCCAATTCCATAGTGAAAAGAATTCTATCTAATTGAACTGATACTCACCTGACGTATTGTCCTCTATCACATCTTCTAAGTTTGCATGTGGACACAGCTCTGACTTGGCACACTCAGAGGAACACTCCTGAGAGGAGAATCTGGCTGAGCCTTAGGAGTTGCACAGAACAACCTTTGCACTTAGCCCATGTTTTCCATGGGACATTGGCTGTTGTTTGATTATACATGGAGTCTATGGATACTAGCCTACAAAAGCAGAAACTCCCCATACTCAGGGCTCAAGGAGTTGTTGTTGTTGTTGTTGTTTTTGTTGTTGTTGTTGTTTTGCCCATAATTCTGGTCAGGCCATTCTTACAACATGTGCAAATCATAGATGTTGTTGTCAATCTCCACAGCTCCCCTGTTGATGTTTGCTCTACTGAGCAGTCTGGTTAGCATGTCACTGCATGATAGATATTTCCAAACCTAGACGCTTTGTCTCTTCGGGGCTATATTAGTTTCACTGGGATTGAGTCACAGGACCTTGGGTCTCTTTGCAAAGAAACTCCAATAGACATTTGATAATTGCAGACTGATATGGTCTGGGTATTTTTCCCTTTCAAATCTCATATTAAAATGTGATCCCAGTGTTGAAGGTAGGGCTTAGTGGGAGGTGTTTGGGTCATGGGGGCAGATCTCTCAGGAATGGCTTGGTGCCTTCTCCAAGGTAACAAGTTCACCTGGCAGCTGGTTGTTTAAAGAACTTGGCAACTCCCTGACTCTCTCTCTCTCTTGCTCCCTTTCACCATGTGATAAGCTGGCTCCCCTTTTGCCTTCAGCCATGATTGTAAGTTTCCTGAGGCACTCACCGGAAGCAGATGCCTGCACTATGATTCATGTACAGCCCACAGAACCATAAGCCAAATAAATCTCTTTACTTGATAAATTAACCAGCCTCAGATATTCCTTTACAGTAACACAAGTGGACTAACACACAGACCTAAAATTCTTCTTGATGAACTACATACCTTTGAAACTTGTAGTCTGCAGGCTCCACCTAAGAATAGTCGTTCCTTCAACTCTGTGATTCTTCACAAGGAACACATCTGGCCTCTTTTCTGGGTTCATATCATCAATTCCCAATACTCACCACTCTTCATAACTCCACCAAATATAAGGCAAATAGCTGGTTATTGGACCATACTTGACTTCGACTATGTTCCCTTCATTTTCTCATTCCTGCAGTCAGCCCACAGTCTTAAAATTCTTATGTGTCAGGAAAGGAAAAAAATCTCATTCTGTGTTATTCTAGTACTATATGAGAAAAATTCTATAATCTGTCTTCTAGTTTAGGCTTTTGTTTTTAAAATACAACATTTGGAATTTCAGTAACTACCTTATTTTATCAGCAACAGGCAATTGAAACAAGCAAAAGAATTTTAACATTAGGATATTCTGTCTTCCATAAATTCAAAGAAGTCTACAAGGAGGCTCAACTCCAAGATTTTTTGAATTGTCCTCAGCCTGCTCTCCCTGAGGACAGCATTGTAGAATGCTCTCTCCACCACCAATATGTGGTGGAAAAATAACTTGTGAAAAGGGAAAGCAGGAAGTTGGGAAAATTGAAAAATACTAATTTTTTCATGTTACCAAATATAATCCTCTTAAATGTATGCTTAAAACTGCTAAACCTCAAAAAGGTATTCAATAAGTGTTGCTGGAAATCTGTGTTAATTGTCTGGCTATTAAGCTGTTTAAGTCTTATTGCCAGATGTAGGCAAGGCAGGGAGGATGAGAATGAGATTTCCCTCAGCTCTTCCTCAGTACTACTGACCGCTTATTCTGAAAGCACTTGGATTATCTCTATTTTTCTTTGGCTTAAACCATGCCAAGGCTGTGGCAGCTGACAGGGCTGTGGATGAGTTTTGTCTGAGGTATCCATGGACAGAGTCCTCAGATGTAACTTATTTCCCGGAGTTCTCCAACATTTTCATCTCATACAGACATATTCTGCTGTGCTGCTTCCTAGACAAACAACCCACTTGGAGCAGGTGGGCCAACCCCCACAGGGAGGTTTGTGTTCAGGGCTCTAACACTGTAGGAGGGCAGTGTGTAACTTGCATGTAGTAATAAACCCCAACATCCTCAGCCTCCACTACGCTAATTCTGAGTGTGAAATCTGTCCCTGCCCCGCTGCCGCTGAACCTGTCTGGGGCCCCAGAGTTCCAGTTAGAAACCCAATAAATCGGATGCCTTGGATGCTGGCCTGGCTTCTGCAGAAACCAATAGAAATAGGTTTTTCCATCACTATGCAGGAGGCTCTGACTAGACTAGCAGGAGATGGAAGCCGGCTCTCTAGGGTTGACGGGTAGGGAGTGTGGAGTCTGGGTCAACTCAATATCTCCAATGGATCTTGAAATAATAGGAGAGAAATGGAAGATTATGTAAAAAAATTGCTCTTGTGAAGCAATTTTAAATAATTTTTCGTTTATTTATTTCAGGATAGCTCAATTTTTGTAATTTCACTTTATATGCCAGTAATATCCAATTTTAAAAATAAAAATATTTTCAACGCACAAGGGACCCTCTAGAAGCTGCCCACAAAACCCTCTCTTTCTATGTCAGAGTCTTGACCAGAACAGAGGCCCTTGATCCTTCTGGAATCTTCCTCACTCTCACAGTTCTAAACATCACATGCCCCACTCTGGAGCACAAGACACGCACATCTAGCCTGTGGACGGAATACGTGTGAGAGGCAGTGGGGCCTCCAGAGCTCACCCTCCCACTCCATCACCCTCCTCGTCCCCCTTCTGTCCTTACAGGGACCCAGAGCATTAGCATCCCCAGGAGTTGAACAGGGAACCTCATTTTGAGAAGACAAACTGAGGAGTTCTGATCAGTGAAGGTAAGGTTAGAACTCAGTATTTATCTTAGACTTATAGTGGAAAGTCCTCTCTAGGGGACAATATGCAAATCCCCTAGTGGGTTCAGCAGTGCGAAAAGAGCCAAGGGGAGGGTGGGGATATCTGGTGTGCATAAAAGGACATATGTCCTCTGTGGGGACCGGGTCTGGTGGCTGACACGTATAATAATAGCACTTTGAGAGGTCTAAATATGAGAATCGCTTAAATCCAGGTGTTTGAGACCAGCCTGCACAACATGGCAACACTCCAACTTCACATACACACACACATACACACACACAGACACACACACAAATTCGCCAGGCATGGTGGCATGTACCTGTAGTTAAAGCTACTCTGGAGGCCGAGGTGGGAGATTGCTTGAGCCTGGGAGATCCAGGCTACACTGAGACGTGTTTGAGCCACTGCACTCCAGGATGGGTGACAGAAAGAGATCCTGTCTGGAAAGGAAAAACAAAAAAAGTTCCATTACTTAGAAACTATTAAAATTTCCCTCATTCACAACCTGAATGGAAAAAGGAACGTATTTAAACACGTTCTGTTTCCTCTAAGAAATTTCTGTTTTGCACTTTCCCAGGCATATTTTACACTTCCTTTTAACAGACTGAGCTTCCATAAATATTTGTTTATACTTATTTGTTTTTTATGTACATTTCAGTGTCTAGTTTTGATTTTATTCTAATACTCAGAGTAAAGGGCACAAATCTTAAATGTGTAACTGAATACAGTTCATGTGTATTCACTATCCAGATGGAGCTACAGAATATTTTACATTCTTCTGATGCTTTTCTCGTGAACTTTCCCAATTAGTAGCTGCTACCCCACCCCAACCTAGGTAACTCTCATTCTGTCATTTAACACGGTAATTTACGATTTTCTGCTTTGAACTTCATATACATCAAATTAAGTAAGTGTGTTTTTCCCAGCTTTTTTCTTCTTCTTTAGTACTTTGGAGGCCTCATTCCTTCCTGTGGACTCAAGGTCCTGTCTACTGTCTTTTCCTGTGATTCTGAAGGATTTCTGATTTGATTTCTTTTAAGGCATAGCTGCTATAATACATTTATTTGCTTATCAAGGAATATTTCTACTTTTCTAATTTTGAAGAATATGTTTACTGAGTACAGAACATATTGCTATTCTTGGTTGCTTTTGTTTTTTTTCTTTTAGCATTTCAATGCGTAATTCCAATGCCTTCCAGCCCCTATTGGTCTTGATTAAAACTTATTCAATGGCTTCATTATTATTTTCACACATATGTATTGTCTGCTTATTTTCTTGATAAATGCAAAATTTTCTGTCTTTCAACATTTTAAGTATAATCTGTTTTCTTATGAATCTCATATGATGTATCCTGAAAAGATTTCATTGAGTTTCCTTTATCTGTAGATTAATGTGTTTTATTACTTTTTAAAAACTTTTGTCATTATTATTCAAAATATTTTTTTCAGCTAGTTTTTTGCTCTCTCTCTCTGCCTTTGTGACTCCCAATTACATATTTACTGGTATTCTTTACTTTGAGTTATGAATCTCTGAGGCCTTGAATAGTTTTTGTAATTGTTTTTCTTCTTTAGATTCAATAGTTTCTATTTATTTTCAAATTAACTGGTTCTTCTGACATCTTAAACTGATGTTGTACCTATGTAAAAAATTCTTCCACCGGGTTATTGTATTTTTATTCTAAGATTCTTATTTGCTCCTTTTTCGTAGTTTCTAATTTATTTAGTCTCTATTCACTGTCACTTTCTTTACAATTTCCTTTTATGTCTTTGGCCATAATTTAAGAAAATAATTATTTGAACACCTGCACGATAACTGCTTTGCAGTCTTTGGTAAAGCCGATATTTAGAACAAATTTGCATCAACTTCTCAGCTTCCACTTACTGTCTTTTGTTGTGGTGGTAGTTTTTTTGTTTCTGTTCCCTCAATATTGATCATACTTTTCTTTTTTTTGAAAGAGTTTTGTTTTTTCTTAAGACTGTACATTTTAGATAATACATTCTTCTACCTCTCTCTGCATTATGTTTTATTTTCCTGAGCATCTTCGAGTTTCTTTATAGTTACATGTCCAAAGTTATAGATAGCCCCTGACTTAACAATGGTTGAATTTAAGATTTCTTAATTTTACAATAGTATCACAATGATAACTTACAATGGAGCTTTAAGAAGATAACCCCATCGGAACTGTAGGAGCAGCAGTATACCAAAGAATCTATCTCCCACTTGGTGTTTGACCACTGGTGTCTCTGCTCATTTTTATACTTAATATTTAGTTTGCATTCATAGGAGCTCCCCAAGTGCCTATATAGCTTAGTAGTCATCAATGATTTGGGAAGTTTTGCTCAAATATCTGGAGCTCATAAATCCATATTCTGCCAATCCATCTGTGTGTGGTTTGAGGAGTTCATGCAAAATGCAGCCAATTCTTGTCTTTCTCTGTTTTTACTTTTCATCAGGTCCTCTTGGGTCCCTGTCACTCATACCTGCATCTTCCATGACACCAGAAATGTGTACAGAAGCCATCTCAACAATGTGGCTCTATCATTTCCAGGAATTCTCTATTAAGTTTTAGCTGCTCTGCCACTTTTCCTGGCCAGCGCCATCACCTTGGGCTAGCAAACCTGTGGGATTTCTCTGTTCATTTCCTACAGAGGTAATCACATTTAGCCAAAACCAGTGAAAGATCTTACTCCACTCCCCACCCCAACTCAAGTTCACCCACGTTCGCAGCAAGCTGCAGTTTTTGCTGCCATCTTTATGTTGGTAAAATTCCAATTCTATAGTTTATGGTAAGTGAGGTAGGGCAAAAGGTAGCAGTCCCAGGTAGAAGGTCCCAAACTTTTCCTGACCTAACCCACAGCTCTAGTACTTTTTTGTTAAAGAATATATACTTTTCAATTTACTTTTTTTGTCAGTTTCCAGAGTGCTCACTTCACTGATTTTGATATTTTTCAGCTTTAAACTTACATTTGTATTTGTTTTTTGGTGTTTATTTTGGCATAGAGAATTTAATGAACTCTATGTGACACTACAAATACTCTACGTGCCTTCTAAACTGAGTTTGAATGAATAGAGTAGCTGCACTGAAAGGGAATTGGAGGTATGAACTAACATAAGTGACTTTGGAGTTAAAATTTGTGCTGTTCCCTCAGTTTAAAGAGAAACTAATCACTTAACAAACTTTAAACTCTAATCCCTGGATTTCACACTGTCAGAGGAATGCACTACCAATGTTTAGGATGCCTGTTGTGTATTCTAAAATTGAGCAAATAAATGAATACACATAATGGGAAACACCTGGTTGGCAGGGAACATGACCTTACCTATCCCCACCACTTACAGCCAGGAAGGCAACATCTGCTAGAGCTTCCAGACCAGCAGTTCTATGTCTGCCTGAATTTGCCAAGGGGCACAGCCTTCTGTTACCCTGCAACCACCAAGATGGCAGGGCTGGCAACCCCACCTTCCCTACGCTCCATAGCCAGGTGGGTCACACCCATTAGAGTTTCCAACCCAGCAGTCATGCATCCATCTGAACTCTGGGGGCAGACACAACGCCGTATTTCCCCAGGAAGCTCACAGACAGCAGATTAGGGCCTACCTGGCAAGGATACAGCTTGTTGGCCAACTGCAGCCCCAACCTGAGGGAGGCCCATGGATTAGAATACCCACCAAAGGAGGCACAAATACAGAGACAGTAATTGGAGGAGGCTCCTATAAGACTCAGGAGCAGAGTAGAATCAAAGCCAGTTAAGCAAACCCACCTTATACTATAATCCAACCCCCAAGGGCGTAAAAGAAGAAAAAAGCAAAACAATCCATCTAAAGTACAGTAGCTTCAAAGATTGAAGGAACATCAGCCCACATAAATGAGAAAGAAACAACGTGAGAATTCTGACAACTCAAAAAGCTGAGTGCCTTCTTTCCTCCAAACAAATGTACTGGTTCTCCAGCAAGGGCTCTTAACTGGGTTGAGATGGCTGAAACAAAAGAAATAGAATTCCGAATATGGACAGTAATGAAGATCATCGAGATTCAAGAACATTAAAATATAATTCAAGGAAGCTAAGAATCACAGTAAGACAACACAGGAGCTGACAGACAAAATGGCCAGTGTAGAAAAGAACATAGCCAGCTTGATAGAGCTGAAAAACAGACTATAAGAATATCATAATGCAATTGCAAGTATTAACAGCAGAGTAGACCAATTTATAGGACAGAATCACAGAGCCTGAAGACTTACTTTCTGAAGTAAGAAAGTCAAGCAAGAATAAAGAGAAAATAATGAAATGAATAAAAACCCTGAGAAATATGTGACTATGAAAAAAGACCTAATTTATGACACACTGACATCACTGAAAGAGATGGGAAGAAAGAAAGGAAGTTGAAAAGCATATTTCAGAATATGATCTATAAGAATTTCCCCAACCCAGCTAGAGAGGCCAGCATTCAAATGCAGGAAATGCAAACAATCCCCGCAAGATACTTAACAAGAAGATCATCCCCAAAACACATAATCATCACATTCTCCAAGGTTGAAATGAAAGAAAAATGTTAAAGGCAGCTAGAAAAAAGAGCGGGTCGCCTACAAAGGGAAGCCCATCACTCTAACAGCTGACCTCTTAGAAGAAACCCTACAAGCCAGAAGAGATTGGGGGCCTATATTCTGCATTTTTTTTTTTCCTTTTTTTTTTTTTTTCGAGACAGAGTCTTGCTCTTTTGCCCAGGCTGGAGTGCAGTGGCACTATCTCAACTCACTGCAACCTCTGAACCTTCTGCCTCAGCCTCCCAAGTAGCTATAACCACAGGTGTGTGCCACCATGCCCAGCTAATTTTTGTATTTTTAGTAGAGAAGAGGTTTCACTATGTTGGCCAGGCTGGTCTCCAACTCCTGACCTCAAGTGATCTGCCCACCTCGGCCTCCCAGAGTGCTGGGATTACAGGTGTAAGCCACTGTGCCCGGCCTTCAACATTCTTAAGAAAAAGAAATTCCAACCAAGAATTTCATATCCTGCTTAACAAAGCTTCATAAGCTAAGGAGAAATAAGATACTTTTCAAACAAGCAAATGCTGAGGGCATTTGTTACCACCAGGCCTGTCTTACAAGAGCTCCTGAAAGAAGTACTAAATATGAAAAGGAAAGACCATTACCAGTCACTAAAAAAACACATTTTGTTACACAGACCAGTGACACTATAAAGCAACAATACAAACAATTCTGCATAATAACCAGCTGACAATATAATATAATATAATAACCAGCTGCATAATAACCTGATGACAGGTTCAAATCTATACATATTAATACTAACCTTTAATGTAAATGGGGTAAATGTCTAAGATATTCTAACAAATTCCAGTTAAAAGGAAAAGAGAGGCAAGGTGAATAAAGAAGCAGGACCCAACGGTATACTATCTTCAAAAACCTATCTCACATTCTCAAAATAAAGAAACGGAGAACATTTTACCAAGCAAGTGGAAAACAAACAAACAAAAAAGCAAGGGCTGCAACCCTACTTTCTGACAAAACAGACTTTAAATCAACAAACTTCAAAAAAGACAAAGAAGGGCATTACATAATAGTAAAGGGTTTAATTCAACAATAAGACCTAACTATCCTAAATCTATGGGCACCTAACACAGATACACTCAGGTTCGTAAAGAGCTAATAAGAGACTTATATTCACACACAGTAATAGTGGGAGACTTCAACACCTCACTGACAGTATTAAACAGATCATTGAGGCAGAAAACTAACAAAGAGATTCAGGATGTGAACTCAACGCTGGACCAAATGGAGCAAATGAATATCTACAGAACTCTCCATACAAAGACATACAGAATATACTTTCTTTTTATTGCTATATGGTACATATCCTAAAATTGACAATACAGTTGGACATAAGAAAATCTTCAGCAAATTCAAAAAACCTGAAATCTTACCAACCACACTCTCAGACCACAGCACAATAAAAATGGAAATCAAGGCCAAGAAAATTGCACAAAATCACACATTTTCATGGAAATTAAGCAATCTCCTCCTGAATGGCTCTTAGGTAAGTAATGAAATTAAGGTAGAAGTGAAAAAGTTATTTTGAAACTAATGAGAATAAAGACACAACATACCAGAATCTCTGGGACACAGCTAAGACAGTATTAAGAGAGAAATTTATAACACCAAATGCCCACAACAAAAAGTTAGAAAGATCTCAAATTAACAACCTCTCATGACAACTAGAAGAAATAGAGAGGCAAGAACAAACCAACCTTAAAGCTAGCAGAAGAAAAGAAATAAACAAAACCAGAGCTGAACATAAGGCTATAGACATGAAGAAACATACAATAGATCAATGAATCCAGGAACTTATTTCAAAAAGCTATTAAGATAGATAGACCACTAGCTAGACTAATGAAGAAAAGAGGGAAGATCTAAATAAACACTATTAGAAATGACACAGAGGATGTTACCATTGACCCCACAGAAATGGAAATAGCACCAGAGACTACTATGAACATCTCTATACACACAAACTAGAAAATTGAGAAGAAATGGATAAATTTCTGGACATACACATCTTCCCAAGATGGAAATAGGAAGAAATTAAATCCCTGAGCAGACCAAAAATGAATTCCAAAATTGAATCGGTAATAAATAGCCCATCAATCAAAAGAAAACAAAGAAAAGAAAAAAGTCCAGGACCAGATGGAGTCACAGCTGAATTCTACCAGATATAACAAACAGAGCTAGTACCATTTCTACCGAAGGTATTCCAAACATTTAATACAGAGGTACACATTCCCAACTCATTTTCCATGAGGCTAGTGTCATGCTGATATCAAAACTTGGCAAAGACACACACATACAAAAAAGAGAAAACTTCAGGTCAGTATTGTTGATGAATATAGATGCAACTGTCTTCAACAAAGTACTAGCAAACTGAATCCAGAAGCACATCAAAACGCTAATCCACCACAATCAAGTAGGCATTATCCCAGGGATGCAAACTGGTTCAACATATGCAAATCGATGAATGTGATTCATCACATAAACAGAAGTAAGGACAAAAAAACCACATGATTATCTCCATAGACGCAGAAAAGACTTTCAATAAAATTCAACATCTGTTCATATTAAAACTCTGAATAAACTAGACATTGAAGGAACATACTTCAAAATAATAACCGCCATCTATGACAAATCCACATCCAGCATCATACTGAATGGGAAAAAGCTGGAAGCATTCTCCTTGAAAACTGAAACAAGACAAGGATGTCCTCTGTCACCACTCCTATTCACATAGTATTGGAAGTCCTGTCCAGATCAATCAGGCAAGAGAAAGAAATCAAGGGTATCCAAATGGGAAGAGAGAAAGTCAAACTATCCCTGTTTGCAGACAACATAATTGTATATCTAGAAAACCCCATAATCCCAGCCCAAAAGTTCCATTTGCTGATAAACAACTTCAGGAAAGTTTCAGTATACAAAATAAATGTACAAAATTCTCTAGCATTCCTGTACATCAACAACAGCCAAGCTAAGAGCCAAATCAGGAATGCAATTTCATTCGCAATTGCTGCAAAAGTAATAAAATATCTAAAAATACAGCTAACCAAGGAAGTGAAAGTTCTCTACAACGAGAATTACAAAACATTGCTCAAATAAATCAGAGATGACACAAACAAATGGAAGAAAATTCCATGTTCATGGGTGGAAAGAATTATTGTTAACATGATCATGCTTCCCAAAGCAATGTACAGATTCAATGCTATTCATATCAAACTACAAATGACACTCTTCAAAGAAGTAGAAAAATTATTTAAAAATTCATAGGGACTAAAAAAAGACCCCGAATTACCAAAGCAATCCTAAACAAAAAGAACAAAGCTGGAGGAATCATATTGTATGCCTTCAAACTGTACTGCAGGGCTATGGTAACCAAAACAGCATGGTGCTAGTACAAAAACACATAAAATGCAACAGAATAGAGAGCCCAGAAATAAGGCTGTATGCTTACAACCATCTGTTCTTTGATGAAGCTGACAGAAACAAGTAATGGGGAAAGAGTTCCCTATTCAATAAATGGTGCTGGGATAATGGATTAGTTATATGCAAAACATTAAAACTGGTCCCCTCCTTACACCATATACAATAGTTAACTCAAGATAAATTAAAGATCTACATTTAAAACCTAAAACTATAAAAACCCTGGAAGATAACTTAGGAAATATCATTCAGGATATAGGAACTTGCAAAAAATTCATGACAAAAACAAAAGCAATTGCAACAAAAGCAAAAATTGACAAATGGGACTTAACTAAAGAGTTCCTGCACAGGAAAACAAACTATAAACAGAGTAAACAGACAACTTACAGAGTAGGAGGAAATATTTGCAAGCTACACATCCGAAAAAGGTCTAATAGACAGAATCTACAGGGAACTTACACAAATGTACAGGCATAAAACAAATAATCCCATTAAAAACTAGGCAAAGGATGTCAACCGACACTTTTCAAAAGAAGACACACATGTGGCCTCCAAGCATATAAAAAATTGCTCAATATCACTGATCATTAGAGAAATGCAAGTCAAAACCACAATAAGATATCATCTCACACTAATCTGAATGACTATTACTTAAAAGTCAAAAAATAATAGATTCTTCACAAAAAAGACTCCCTTTCTTGTGAAGAAAAGGGAACACTTATACACTGCTGATGGGGATATAAATTAGTCCAACCATGAAAGCAGTGTGGTGATTCCGCACAGAACACAAAGCAAAACTGTTATTCAGCCCAACAATCCTACTACTGGGTATATGCCCAAAGAAATATAAATCTTTCTACCATAAAGACACACGTATGTTTATTGTAGCACTTTTCACAATAGCAAAGACATGGAATTAACCTAAATGCCCATCAAAGATGGACTGGCTAAAGAAAATGTGGTACATATACACCATGGAATACTACACAGCCATAAAAAAGAATGAAATTATGTCCTCTGCAGGAACATGCAAGCCATTATCCTTAGCAATCTAATGCAGAAACAGAAACCAAATACCGCGTATTCTCATTTACAAATAGGACCTAAATGATGAGAACACATGGACACAAAAAAGGAAACAACAGACAATGGGACCTACTTGAGGTAGGTGGTTGAGAGAAGGGAGAGGTTCAGGAAAAACAACAACAACAACTGTTGAGCACGACAGTTAGTACCTGGGTGACAAATAACCTTACACCAAATCCCCAAGTCTCAAGTTTACCTATATTACAAACCTGCATATGTACCCCTGAACCTAAAATAAAAGTTAAAATACTTTTTAAAATGTGATGTTAATGACATCCCAAAGTGATTATTTATTCACATTTGCTCAGATAATTAGGAAGTAGTGTAAAGCCTTCTAAGCCAACAATATTACAGTAAAGGTATTAATTTTTTAAACTATCATAAATACAGAGAAAAAGAAACTCCTGGTTTTAATTATTTTAATTAATTATTTCAAATTATTTTTCAGTGTACAGTTTAGTGGCATTAAGTATTATCGGGCCTCTGAGCCCAAGCCAAGCCATCGCATCCCCTGTGACTTGCATGTATACACCCAGATGGCCTGAAGTAACTGAAGAATCACAAAAGAGATGAAAATGCCCTGCCCCGCCTTGACTGATGACATTCCACCACAAAAGAAGTGAAAATGGCCGGTCCTTGCCTTAACTGATGACATTACCTTGTGAAAGTCCTTTTCCTGGCTCATCCTGGCTCATCCTGGCTCAAAAATCTCTCCCACTGAGTACCTTGCGACCCCCACGCCTGCCCACCAGAGAACAACACCCCTTTGACTGTAATTTTCCTTTACCTACCCAAATCCTATAAAACGGCCCCACCCTATCTCCCTTCAATGACTCTCTTATCGGACTCAGCCTGCCTGCACCCAGGTGATTAAAAAGCTTTATTGCTCACACAAAGCCTGTTTGGTGGTCTCTTCACATAGACGCACATGACAAGTATATTCACATTATTGTGCTACTATTACTAACATCCATCTCCAGAACTCTTTCCATCTTGTAAAACAGAAAGTGTATAGCCATTAAACAATAACTGCGCCCTTCATTTCATCTACCCCTAGTCCCTGGCAGCCTCTATTCTAGTTTCTGTCTTCCTGACTATGACTACTCTGAAGCAGGTTCATTGTGCACTGGTTACCAGCTTACCTGAGTCAAGGGAGACAGAACACCCACATATAACAAATGGGTTTATTATTTACAAATAAGCAGTAAAGGACCACAGAAGTCTAGAATTTATTGTGAGTCCATCCCCTAAGGCACAAGAAATCTGTAGTAGTGAGCATTTCAGTATCTCATAATAAATCCCTTTCTGCTTGATGGACTTCACATTTGCAACCAAGAAAAATACCCAATCCACCCTGAGAACCTTAATACAGCCTCCATTTTCATTGTTAATTGTAATGTTTTTCAAGTGGACCTACCAGAGGTCGCCAACAGGAGCAAAATTCCATGTCCTCAAAAATTCATGACAAATTAACACTGGGGGAGCCACTGGGCTCTTACCCAGCTGCACTGGCTCATGGCACAAAATGTGAGAGTACAAAACTCTTAGCTCTACCAAACTTTTTAAAATTAGTTCTGTGCTGATTGTCTATTTGTGAACCTGCTTTGGAGAAATGTATACACAAACACTTTCCCCCATTTTTCAATCAGGTTTTTAAATTTATTTATATTTATTTTGCTTGTTGACATTTATGATTTATTTTCATATACTAGATTTTATGAACCTTCTATCAGACATATCATTTACAAATATTTTCTTGTATTTCACAGGTTGCATGTTGACAGTGTTCATTACTTTTTTGATATACAACATTTTTAATTTTGATGTAGTATAATCAATATATCTTTACAATTGTTGCCTCTATTTTTGGTGGAAAAGATGTCAGTTTTCAAGTATTTTCTGCTTTTCTGTGCTGAAAAACATATGGTCTACAAAGTCAGATGAATTTTTATGTGTCAATAATGGATATGGCAGGGACAATACACTGTTTCACACAGCTCTCGCTATAATGTGAAAAGTTATTAGAACTGTTTTTAAAAAGTGTTTTTCTCTGATGGTGGAGCTGAGAGTTTTACACTCCCCCATTTTGTGCCAGGAAACAGTGCAGATGGGTGAGAACCCAGTGGCTCCTCATGTGTTAATTTGTGGTGCATTTTTGAGGACGTGGAAGCTTGTTCATGTTAGCCTCTCTGGCAGCGCACTTGAAAATCATTACAATTAATAATGAAAAAGGAGGCCGTATTAAGAATCTCAGCATGGACTGAGTATTTTTCTCAGTTGCAAATGCAAAATCCATCAAGTAGAAAGGGGTTTATTAGGGGATATTAAAATGCTCTCAAATTGTGAAAATGCCTTAAGAATCAGACTCCAGGCAAAGCCTCTAGTAGCAATTACTAGAATTGCACTGTTGATGCAGCCTGTGGAAACAGCCCTTGCTGCCTGTGGCTTCACATTCAAGCTGTCTCCAGCAGGGAAGAGAACTGCTCCTCTCACTACTGCCCTTAGAAGGACTGCAGCCCTGCCATCAGCTACCAGAGATCTGACCTCTAGATCTCAACCCTCCACATATTATTTGCACCTCATTTATGTGTCATATACATTTATCTATTTTCATGGTATGTTATAAAAATATATGCACATTTTTCCATAAATGAGGTAAATTTTACTCTAATTTTTGAGTTTTTTCTTTCTCAATTTCTTCTAAACTTTACAAATTGATTGGTAATATTCATATTTATGTCATCAACTTAAGAAAAATACATGTGTGTATATAGGTAGGTATGTAAATACTGTATTGGACCACTTTCATAAATGAATGGTTGGTAACTAACAACTCAAACATCAGCGTCATGTAACAATAAGCATTTAATTTTGTGTTCATGGATGCTCATGTCCACAATCATTTGGCTGCTCAGGCAGGGCTCAGCTGTGTGGTTCTGCAAGATATTGAACTCCTTTCCAGTCCATGGATGGCATTTAACTAAGGCCACGGCTGAAGGGAAGTGACTATGCAGGACACAAGATTCTCATGGCAGATTGCAGGAGTTAACAACATTTCAAAACCAAACTGCCCAGGCAAATTTCAGCCCAATAACCCTTAATTTATGTTTACACACTTTTTATTTATTCATTTAATTTAGTAGTTTTTAAATTTTTAAAAAAGCCTTTACTCCATTGAATTATAAATATATTTAATCATCGTATGGAAAAATAATTATGGTTATTAACCTTTATAATCTTAACAATGCTTTCAAATTTAAATTTACATTAATTACAAAACAAAGCTGGGTACGTTTTTTACATGTGGCTTTAAATAGAAATGTTCCAAATGGCTTTGTGGAAAAAAAAATTCCTTTAGCTGAAATAATTATCTCCATCTACCTCTATGATTTCCTGTAAAGTTGACCAATAAAAGAAACTCCCATGAGATTTGCAAGTCAGTCAAAAAGGGAGAAGTCAATACTATTCCTTGACACCTGAGATAGACACCCAGAAAGAGGTGAGGACTAGAGAATCACCTCTACAGGCAGCTGAGAGCATCAGTATCCCCACTCCTGGGCTTCCTAGACAGGTCTGAGGATTACATGGATAGGCAGTGATTAGTCCATTTTGTGTTGTTATAAAGAAGCACCCTAGGCTGGGTAATTTACAAAGAAAAGAGGATTATTTGCTTTAAAGTTCTGCAGGCTGTACAGGAAACATGGCATTAGCATATGCTTCTGGTGAAGGCCTCAGGAAGCTGACAATCACGGTTGAAGTGGGAGCAGGCCTATCACATAATAAGAGAGGGAGCGAGAGAGAAGAGGTGCCAGGCTCTTCTAAACAACCAACTCTCGCGTTAACTGACAGAAAACTATCACCAAGGGGAGGGGACCAAGCCAATCATGAGGGATCTGCAAACGCGACAAAAACACCTCCCATTAGGCCCCACCTCCAACATCGGGGATCACATTGCAAGAGGAAATTTGGAGGGAACAAGCATCCAAACTACATCAGGCAGTCTATGCATTCAGGGGCAGGTGGACCCCGGCTTCTGGAAGAGCATGGGAGAATTCTCTTTTTCCAGTATCAGTTTCCCTGATTACTGTACCCTAGGCTTTGAGGGTATAATTTAGACTCCAATTCTCTGTATTAAAATAATTGCTGCGTAGAATATCTTTAGTAGCTTCTGCTTTGCTATGTGAATCTCAACTGAAGCCGTAATCCAGACTCCTCAAGTGGACTAATCTCTTTCCTTTCTTAAATCTGGAAAGGCATTGCCATGTCTGTGGTGCTGAAGCTGAGAAGGGGCAAGGAGGGATAGGGTGAACAGGAGCCTTCCTGACCACTTCAGAGCATGGCTATATCTGAGGAACACTCAGCAGATACCAGGAGGTACCAGAAGGAGCATCTGGGGCAGCCCAGCCTTACTTATCTGCTTCCCTGGGGGGCTTGTGTCCGGACTTGTAACACCGTGGGGTGGGGGGTTACTGTAACTCTGTAGACAGTAATAAGTTGCAATATCCTCAGGCTGCAAACTGTTGACAGTGAGAGCGAAGTCTGTCCCAGATCCACTGCCACTGAATCTAGATGGGACTTCAGATTGCAAATTGGATGCCTCATAGATCAGGAGTTTACACGGTTTCCCTGGTTTCTGCTGATACAAGTTTAAAATATTGTTAATACCTGACTTGCCCAGCAAGTAATGGTGACTGTCTCCTAATGATTCAGACAGGGAGGATGGAGTCTGAGTGTGTCACATCTGGCACCTGAGATTAGAAACATAAAACAAATATCCACAAAATTAATTATGTTATTAGAGGATTTCCCTGAAGAGCCAGGCTGTACAGAGCACACTGGCTGAGTAAATTCCTAGTGTTCTCCTTCCTTACCTGGGAACCAGAGCAGCAGGAGCCCCAGGAACTGAGCGGGGACCCTCATGTCCATGCTGTATCCTGACTGGGACTTACTCCTGCACAGGGTGTGACCAGCCTATTAATAAGTCTTCAGGGCAGGGGGCTGTGTTCTGGGACATGTAAATCAGCATGAGGTGGGCAGGCTGGGCACAGCTGCAGGGCTGGCTCATCTCAGAAGCTCAACACAGGTTATTCATCTCCAGGAGTCTCAGGACTGAGCAGGGTAGTACAAATTTGCCTGCAGAGAATTTGATTCTCCCTTGGGGTCATTTTTTTACAAAGATCATCTTTGAGATAATTGTCAAAATTTGAAATATTCTTAAGGGCTAAAAGTAGTAATGTGTTCTACGGTGTATGCTATTATTTAGAATATTCTTGTGTATAGGGAACACATAATAAAGTCTTAGAGGGTGGGGCTGTCCGGCCTTCAGTCTACTGTCAAATGGTTCTAGTTGTGTGTGTGGCAGGAAGTATTTTATTGCCATACCTACAACAATTCTGAGTGTAAAAGTGTTTCTTTTTATAAAAAACCTAAAAAGAAAATGTATTGAGATGGTGCTAAACATATTTGAAGAGCATAGTCAAGTCCAAATCTTGTACTGCTCGTTGCACAATAGACAATAAGTTGAGAGACAATTTTGCGGCAAGGAAAGTGACTTTATTTCTGAAAGTTAGCAAGCCAAGAACATATCAGCCGAGTGTTCTAAACAAGCATCTTAAGTTAATAGAATTTTAGAGTTATGTTAAGGGAAGGGGGATGTGGAAGGGGGTTGAGATCTAGAGGTGACTGAAGATCGCAGACATCTCTGTGGCAGTGAGGGTCCAAGTCAGTGTTGTGAAATCTCTTTGTCCTTCATCAGGTCACAATGTGCCCATAAATTTTTAACACAACATTGTTACTTGTATGAACATCCTCCTTATCTTCTTCTCAAGGATTGGTGTTGGGAAGGGACTATTATCATCCTTGCTTTAAAGTTAAACTATAAATAAAGAATTTCCATGATTAACTTTGCCTATGTGTAGGAATGAGCAAAGGCAGTTAGCTTGTGAGTTCAGAAGCAAGATGGAGTCAGCTGTTAGATTTTTCTCACTGTTAAGATGTTATATTTAGTTTATATAAGAAACCAAACATCTCAGGATTCTAGCTTCTTTGGCTATCAGTTTAGATTACTATTGCCTTCTTGCTTATCGTGTTGCTTATTTATTTCTCAAGGCTAGCTAGGTACCTGGAATTTCCCTTGAAGAGAATCAAGCTTTTCCTACATTTTCATGTTGTTGGGGGGTTCATGGGCCCCTAAACACAAGGGGTCCTGCTTTGCCTCACTGGTGAGAGTGGACTCACTCTTTCTTCCCTGCTCTTCTGCCATGCCAGGACAAGGCCTTCCTACCTTCTGGAGGACTCAGTGTTCATGGTACCATCATGAAAGCACACACACACACACACACACACACACACACACACACACACAGAGAGAGAGAGAGAGAGAGAGAGATTTCTGGCCTGCCAGTGCCTCAGTCTTAGACTTCCTATCATCTGGAAATGTGAAAGAATAATTTTCTGTTATTTATCAATACTCAGTGTCAGGTATTCTGTTAGAGCAGCAGAAAACAGACTAACACATACAGCCCTCAACTGATGATAAGGAGTAGGAATAAATACCCCAACTCCCTCCCTTCTCGGATGGAATAGGCCAAAGACATTTTCCTTTTTCCTCATGTTTCCACACATGATTGAGCATCAGTCATCCTAAGAGGCTTTTTGAGGTACATTGTACCGTCCATCTTCTATTGTCTGCCTCACTTTTCTCCTTCCCTCCCAGCGTAAATAAGCTGCCTCCATATAATTCCTTCTTGCTGAAGCACCCAGTTTAAGGCAGTGGACAAATCCCTGTACTTGGAGAGGGGTAATCTCTGGTCTGATTTTTTTTTTTTTATCACTTCTCCCTTTCTGATGCATAGGAAATTCAGGAAGCACTTAATTTTCCTTTATCAATCTCTCTTCAATTTGATTTATGCACTGATTCCTTTCTTCTGACTCACAAAATTTTAAAAATCCTCCAAAAATCATGAAGTCCACATCATAGGCAGTGGAATAAATATCTCTCACTCTTAAAATTCACAGATCAGAAGGTCCTTAAGTTCCAAATTGTTTGCACCTCCCTTATGTCATATATCAGCCTTGTGATTTTTAATTCTACTTTCGGGGTGGACAGTTATGAGAATGGTAAGTGTTTTTAATACAGTAAATAATACCCACACGCCCAAAAATATCCATGTCCTAACATCTGGAACCTATGAATGTTATTTTATATGTCAACCTTATATGTCAAAAGGAACTTAACAGATGTGATTAAGTTAAAGACTTTGAGGTCAAGAGAGTATTCTGGATTATCTCAGTGAGACCAACATAATAACAAGGATATTAAGAATCCTTATAATAGGGAGGTAGAAGGATCACATTCAGAGAGGATATGGGGTAACAGAGGGGGATGCTGGAGTGATGGAGGAAGGGGCCAGAAATATGAGGGCATCTTGAAGATGAAAAACAGTTCTCTCCACTGGAGGTTCCAGAAAGAACATAGACCTACTGACATCTTGATTTTAGCTCAATGAGACTTCTCCACTCCAGAACTACATGATAATAAATTTGTGTTGTGTGAAGACAGTAAGGTTGTGGAAACTTGTCACAGCAGCAACAGGGAACAAATACAAGAGGAAGGAATGTCTTTTATTTCTCTGAGTGCATGGTTGTCCTTGGTTCTCTCAAATATCCCCATCTTGTTATCATTTGGTGTCGATTTTGACAACAGATGGAGAACATTGTATTGTGAGGGGAGATAACACCAGAATTTTTCTAATGTAGAAAATCTCTTGGGTCAAATCCCTTGATTAGCTCTTGTATAGTCTGAGTATCTGAGAGCCTAGGGGTCAGCTCTCACAGCACATGAGAGGAACATAAATTGTTTGTTTTCATATTAGGAAGGCAAATTATATTTGGAAGACACAATGCGAGAGGGGAGGACTGAGTCAGAGAGACTGACTGGAAGAGAAAAACCTATGTGGAAGGGGCCAGGGGAATCAAGATGTGTCCCTGCTCCCAAATCTAAAATACAGTCAGCTTCAGTTTGTAATGGTTTTAAAAGAATTGTGTTTTGTAGAGAAAACTGCAGAAGGACTAGTGCTAGTGTAGGATTAGGGTCAGCATGGTGTGAGGCAGAAGAAGCAGGGAGCTGTAAATTCCACACTGTCTTTATGGTCTCTTTTTCCTTTTTATAGGCCATGGGCTCATCAATGGAATGAAGGTGGCCGCCTGGAAGGAACATAATATGATCAGACAGTCCTGGGTTCCCATCTCAGCCCCTGCACTTGCTGACCATGTCTTTGGTCAAATCACCCTTGAGTTCTAGACATTGATTTCCTCATCTGTGAAATGGAGAACTATGCATATCATGGAGTGTCCTGAGGATTTAACAGATGATTCACCTTAATGGGTATGTATGTGTGTCTGTATATACACACACATAGACACACCCAGTTCCCTTTTTATGCATCCTTGAATATCATTGAATTAAGAGACTATGTAAGATATTACTAGCCAGATGTCATTTTCAAATCAAATTCTTCAATATTCTACAACAAACAGATGCCCCATTAAAGGCAGCGGAGTTTCATGTGCATTTTTTTCCACCATAAAAACTCCACTACTCTATTTAGGTGTAGCATTTGAAAAATAAACATAATTATACATGACTATAACACTTTTAGCTTGGCTTTTGCCTGAGGCTATTTGTGTTAGGGTCCACCCCTGGAATCTTAAGGCTATGGTCACAGGTCAGAGTTCTAAGTCCTTTCTTTCCATAGCCACAGCCTTTCCCAGGACTCACTGCAGCCTCCTCCATGCCAGGAATCCAGACCAACCCTCCAACCACCCTCCCCAGAATCCATCACTAAATGCCTGGAAGCTTTTCTTTGCACACCCTCCAATTGCAACCTCTGACAGGAACCCTGCAGCCACAGTAAAAGTCTGAGTCACCAGGGCCTGAGAGCTGGGCCTGGGCTCCTGGGACTGCTGTTCTCAGCTGTGTCCTCACTGGTCCTGAGTGGCCAGGACCCTGCTAGATCCAAAGAGGGAAGAACAGCAAATGTCCCCAGAGTCTTTACTTAGCCAGACTCTGTTATAGTTAGAAGAAAAAAGAGCACATGCTAAATAAATAAATATAAATTATGTGTATATATGTATGTATTTATAACATAAACTTGACATATTCAATATCTACCTATATTTCAGATAAAAGTTGTATTGATACATTTATATACTATATATCTATATAGTATAACTAAATATAACGTGTATTTATATTTTAATATATATAACTTTAATTGTTGGTATAAGGTATGATTCTAAAGTTCAATGAATTAAGCATGAACACTGAAAACCAGCAATGGTGCAGCACCCCATGGTCCCTTTCCTGATACAGATCTCAAGAGTTAGGAAGCTCAGGACTTTCCCCATGTCCCTGCTGGGCCAAGCAGTAACCCTACCATTGCTGAGGACACTGAGTGACCCGAGGCAAGTCTGGGGAACACAGAGCTGCAGGAACTGGGAAGTTCAGCAATGGGTCTAGAACTTTTTGTCCTCAGAGCTCAGTGTGGGGCTTTACTCCCCTGGGGGCTCCCATGAGAAAGGACAGCACACAGGGTTCTGTGGCTATGTGGTCACAGGATGAAACCACTCCACAGCCCACCCGCAGCTTCCCCTCTGACTGGAGCCACGTGGGATCTCTCTGCCCAGCTTTCAGGGCTCACGCAGCTGCTGGGACTCCGTTCACATTGGACCATGAATCCCTCATGCACAAGCTTCTGGATATTCGCCATTTCATTTTCTGGTATTCAAGAGCTACAACGGGCTTACCATGACGTTTCCCCAAGGATTCAGGGTGTGGGGTCAGAACTACCAGCTCAACACTGGACTGGGATGTGAGATAAACAAGGGTCACAACTCTGAAGACATGGATATCTCCTGTCTGAAGTGAGGATGAGTTGCCCTCATAAACCTAGAGTAAGAGGTGGGAGAAAACACTCTGAAGTGCTCCATTCAGTGATACTGACAAGATGCACTGGAGATGCCCCGCAGAGGAGGTGGGAAGGAGATGCGAGGAGAAGGGGGCTTGCAATTTCAGTGCTGTCCCCAGCCTGTTCCCCCGAGAAAGCCCCAGACCCTCAGCAGCCCCCCAGACCTTCACAGTAGGCTAGCCTTTAGTCGTATGTTGACTACTACCTACATGAAATGTAGCATAGTAGTACGATCATGGTTCAATGCAGCCTCCGCCTCCCATGTACAAGCGATCCTCATGCTTTAACCACCCAAGTAGCTGGGATTACAGGCATGCATCACCATGCCTGGCTAAATTTTGAAAATTTTGTATTTTTAGTAGTGACAGGGTTTCACCATGTTGGCCAGGTCGGTCTCAAACTCCTGGCCTCAAGCGATCCGCCCACCTTGGTCTCCCAAAGTGCTGGGATTATAGGCCTGTGCCACCATGCTCAGTGAGGTGCTAAATTTTAAATTTCATTTAATTCTAGTTCACATGTTTGTGGCTACTAGTGTTTACTAGTAGTGCCTATGTCTCATGGTACTGAGATTGAGACCATTGCTCAGGGATCACTGCATTCACCTCTCCCTTGATCAGTGAGCATGACTCTTCTGGGAAGCCCACAGAGCAGGACATCATTAATACTGGGGAAAATTTGTCCTCTGTTTCTAGTTTAAATTCCAGTGGCAACCCTGTAAGCCCCAGTCTCCAGCTTCTCCATTAGTGTCAAGACAGAGGGTTCTATCACCTGCCTGGAAGCAGCAGAATCCAGGGAAGTTTCCAAAGATACACACACACGCTTTGTCTACCTTGACCATGGTACAGTCCCAGCTTGGTGCCATGTAAGATGATACAGTTTTTTTTGGGTTTCTTGTTTTCATGGTTTTTTTTTTTTTTTTTTTTTTGAGACAGAGTCTCGCTCTTGTCCCCTAAGCTGGAGTGCTGTTGCGTGATCTCGGCTCACTGCAATCTCCGCCTCCCGGATTCAAGTGATTTCCCTGCCCCAGCCTGCTGAGTAGCTGGGATTACAGGCACCCGCCACCACAGCCGGCTAATTTTTGTATTTTTAGTAGAGATGGGAATTCGGCATGTTGGCCAGGCTGGTCTCGAACTCCTGACCTCAGGTGATCCATCCACCCGACCTCCCAAAGTGCTGGAATTACAGGCGAAAGCCACCATGCCCGGCAGAGACGACACAGTTTTAGACAGTAATGACCAGCAATGTCATCAGAATACCAAAGCTGCTAACTTTTAAACAAAAAATGTGTCCCAGGACCAGTGGAAGGAAAAATCAAGTCTCCTCAATTATAGAGAAACTAAAAGAATTTTTTGTTAGCTGACCCATCATAAACGTAGCCAAAAGAAGCCCTAGAAAGATAAAACCAAAAATAAAAATAAAAAAAATCTTGAATCCTGTTGGAGAAAAAATACTATAAAAGACTAAAAAGATGGATGAATACAATGATTTTCTGATTTATGTGTTATGATTGCAGCAAAGTTGTCACACTGTCTGATGTTGTTCCCCATGTCTGCAAAAGAATTCTTTTTTAAAAATCTGTTACAAATTGGGGAGAATGAAGGACACAAAGGAAGGTACAATTCTATTATTTGATGTGAATGATAAAATATTGACACCAACATACTGTGAGAAGCTATGCATGTAAAGGAAATACTGTAGCAACCAATTTAAAAATCACTATAAAAAGAAATACAAGAATAATTTTAAAAGCTGTAAGTAAAATGAAAATGAAATTGTAAAAACATTCGAGTTACCTCCAGGAAGGCAGGGAAACAAAACAGAGAAACAAAAACATAAAGCAAAAAATACAGAGTTCAGACTTAAGCCTTAACATACCAATAATTACATTAAACATGCATATTACGAAATCTGAAAATAGACAGTGATGAGTGAATCAATAAGAAATTTTCCAACACTATGTTGTCTGACACACCAAACATAATAGTATATAAAACAATTTGAATATTTGGATATAAAAGGAATAAAAAATAAATACCATGCAAATATTTTTTAAAAAGAGGTCGCTATCATTAACATCAGATAAAGTAGACTACAGGGCCAAAGAAAGTTACCAGGGACTGAAAGGTATTTACATAATGAAAAAAAAAAAAGTCATTCCAAAAGAAGACAAAGTAATTCTAAATGTGTATGCACCAAGCAACAAAGCGACATAGTGCAATGCATGTGGCAAAAACTAAAAGAACATTTACCCTTGGAGACTTCAGTACCCCTTCTCAACCTCTGAGAGAACAAATAGAAAACAGGCAAGGATACAGAAGAACCCAACAATATCATCAATCCACAGGACCTGACTGACGTTTATAGAATATTCCAATCCATAATAGAGGAAGTTCACATTTTTTGTTCCAGCTGCCCACAGAACATATTCCGTAACAGGATATATTCTGCCCACATAACACCTCAATGCAGTTAAAATAATTAAAATCATTGTAAATATAATGTCTGATTACAGAGGAATCAAACTAGAAATCAATATTGAAAACAACATAAACTGATAATTTCCAAACATACAGAAACTAAACAAAACATAGCTCTTTCCAAAGAACCAGTCTTTGCTATGCTTGGTGTTCACTATGACTTTTCTGTTTGCAGTTTTATTGTTGATTGCTGCTGTAATATTTCTTATTTGCTTCTTCTTCTCTTTTTTTTTTTTTTTTTTTTTTTGAGACTATATGTCTCTCTGTCACTCACTCAGGCTGGAGTGCAGTGACTCGATCTCGGCTCAGGGCAGCCTCCATTTCCTGGGCTCAAGCGATTCTCCAGCCTCAGCTTCCTGAGTATCTGGGACTACAGGCATGAGCCACCAATGCCCCGTTAATTTTTTGTAGTATTTTTTGTAAAGATGGGAGTCTTGTCATGTTGCCCAACTGGTCTCGAGTTCCTGAGCTCGAAACAATCCACCGGCCTCGGCTCCCACAAAGTGCTGGGATTACAGGCGTGAGGAACCGTGCCTGACCTGTTTTCATGCTTTTAATCTTTAGATTTAAATTGTTCTTCTTTATATAGTTTCATAAGGTGGAAGCTCAGACAATTTATTTCATACCTTCAGTTTTTACACACACGTATGCATGTGTTTATATATGTGCATACACATGCATATATATATATATATATGCATGTACACATGCATTATGTGCTTTTAATGTAAGTGGCATGGCTGCTCTTATGTCCATTTTTTGTACTTAATACGTGTGTTACTTTTTATTGCCAGATGACAAATACCACAGATTTGTCAGCTTAAGGCTACACTCTTTTATGATCTCACAGTTTCTGAGTCAGGATCTGCACATGGCCTCATTGTTTCTGTCCACAGGGCTTCACAGGACTGCATTAAAGGCAGACTGGGCTGCGTTCTCACATGAAACTCACCTGAGAACACATGCACTTCAAAGTTCTTTCAGGTTGTTGCAGAACTCATTTTCTTGCATCTCTATGACTTACGGGTTCAATTTCTTTTCTTTTTCTCTTTATTTCTTCTAAAAAAAAACAACATGCGATACAAGTGCAGAACGTGCAGATTTGTTACAGGGGTATACGTGTGCCATGGTGGTTTCTGCACCTATTGACCCATCCTCTAAGTTCCCTCCCCTCACCTCCACCCTGCCACAGGCCCTGGTGTGTGTTGTTCCCCTCTGTGTGTCCATATGTTCTCATTGTTCAACTCCCTCTTGTGAGTGAGAACATGCAGTGTTCGGTTTTCTGTTCCTGTGTTAGTCTGCTGAGGGTGATGGCTTCCAGCTTCATCTATGCCCCTGCAAAGGACATAATCTCATTCCTTCTTATGACTGCATAGTATTCTATGGTGTATATGTACTACATTTTCTTTATTCAGCCAATCATTGATGAGCGTTTGGGTTCATTCCATGTGTGGCTCTTGGATGGAGTCTGCTCTCAACTGCTAGAGCTTGTGAATAATTTCCTGCCATGTGATGCTGACACAGGCAAGGCACACATGGCTGTTTGTTTGTTCAAGGCCAGTAAGTGTCTTTCTCCAGTCTGCCAAGGCTTATATAATACTATACAACACTGGGAAGACATCTCACCACTTTGACTGTACAACGTTGGTTAGAAGCAAGTCATAGGTCCTGCCTACTCTCTGTGGGGGTGGATTGTATGATAGTGTGATTCATCGGGGCGAGGGCCACCCTAGGGTGTTGTGGCTTCTTCAGCTTCCTCAAGTATCAGAGTACAAATACTGAGTGCGAAATCTGTCCTATATGTACTGACATTGACTAGGCCTGAGGCCTAATGGAAAGTCTGCAAAGCATACTTTGTAAGAGATATTTTAGTCTGACCTACCTTCGGTTGGTGTGGTAAAATATTTGCAAAATATCTTAATATTTGTTTATACTAACGTGTCTTCAAGATTCCTTAAAGATTCCTTTGATATTCATAAGTATCATAAGCTAATTCTCTCAAAATATATTTAAAATTTCATATTGAATCATGGGAAAATAGATTATTAGGGAGTCTGTAAAACAAGATTTGGAACAATAATGACAATAGCCCACTGTGGCTGTCTAATGTTAGACTAGGTGAGACCATTTGCATGAGCAATAGCACAGGTACTGGATGCTATGTACAGCTGTGAGCACCACTGGTCTGCTGCCTCCAGAAACATGGGCAGTGCCAGCGTTATTGCCACGGGTCTCAAATTATAATAAATATATAGTTTTTATTGTTTGTTAATTTAAACTTGTATTACTTCTACAATTTAGTAACACCATAATTGATATTCCCTGTCCTGCACAAAAAACATTAGCACATTCTGTTAAATGTGTATTTAAGGTATATTGTTCTATATGTTAATTACTGGAATACTGGAATATGAAAATCATATGTAGTATCAAGCATTGCAAACTCTGACATGATCACCGTCGTTCCTTCAGTTGTATTATTTTCCTTCATTTTCAACATAGGCGTGATCTTGTCACATGCATCTGCTGACTTCTCAATGTGAATTTCTTCCAATATAATAACAAAGCTGGAATTCCCACATTATAATTTAAAATTTTCAAAAAGTTCACTTTCAGTTCTGATGCAGTAGGTCTTAGATGAGAAACAAAAACAAATGCAGAAAAAGCAGAACAGAATAAATAATAACTTAAAAGCATCATGATTTTGATGACATAGAAGCGCTATAGAAGAAATGAAGAACAGATTACCTAAAATTCCATAGAAGAAATACACTTTTGCATTTGAGCTGATACTATTCTATCATTGTGTTCTTTAGTGAAATTTCTCAAATGTGAGTGTGGGGGGGACTTGGCCCAGGCAGAGGGATTCTCCTGGGGAAGATAATCCACCTGAGTTTGGCAGTTGCTTAGAGCTGCCTTAACAGAAAGGACAGGAGCTGAGTCCTTGACACCAGGCTGGATTTCTTGTGATATTTGCTGAGGTCTGGGTTAGATCTGGCTGGCAGCTGGATCTAAATGGTAGAGTGAAACCTCCCACCCACATCTCATGGACTTCCCTTAAAAAGCAACACTGATTATCCTTTGTGCAGGTCTGAGATATGGGCCTTGAGCTCCTGTCACTGCATCTCCTGCTGATCTCCACGGCCCCAACTCAACCCTGGTTAATATCTTAATTGTTTTGATGTAAGGTGTCTTCTGAATTATCGGGTTTTTTTTCTCATTTCATCCTCAGATATATGAGATGGGAAAAATCAGCTTTTGGAAGCTTACCTATTTCCTGCTGGGTTGACTTGAAGATGTGACAAGACCTAAGGTGTTTTTGCACAGGAACTTCCATAACCCTTGAGTCACTAAAGTCCTAGAGCCTTGTGTGATACACAAGTTTCCCATAAGCTTGTAGTGACATCAAGGCACAGACCTGAAGGCCAGGCAGGAGTCTATTCAACATTGTGATTCTTTCCAAAAAATACTTACCAATTTCCATCTGGGTTGGTAGCTCAACCTCAACCCTACCAGCATAGGGACCCCAACACAATGAGAAATGGAGCTGGGTTTGCACCAACAGTTGACCTTTGCCGTGTGTTCTTCATGCTCATCTACATTGCCACAGTCCCAAATCCTAACATTCTTCTTTTTTATTAGGCAAAACGTTGCCTTATATCGTCTTATATTTTTCAAAATTCTGTTGAATATGCCATACAAATGCATGCCTTCTAATTCTTCCAGGTTTGGTTGACTATTTTCAAAATTCAGAAATCTCTCCTTTTATTTCAACCGGCCATTCCTGGGAGTGATCAAAGACATTGAACACATGACTTCTGTTTTTAAGTAGATTTAACAAAATCTATCTAGTAGCCATAAACTAAGAATGTGAGCAGTTTTACTTGCGTACTCCCTGGCACAATTATATAAAATGCTGTTTCTGCCCCTTTACTGGAGATACATGCTAAGAAAAAGTGTAAGTGTGAAGTGGAGACAGAGAGAGGAAGTCTTTATATCACTAAACCAGTCCAGCCACATGTGCACCAGTAACTATTCAAAAAAAAATCAAATCCAAAAGGCATATTAGTTTTGGGTTACCATGAACCAGCCTTATTTATAAACCGGTGATACTGACTAGATCTATTTGACAAAAAATTGTAGGGATGACAGGAAGGATTAGCATGAACTTTCATTCAGCTTTCTCCGCTGCCATGTGTGATTTTTCAGGGGGCACTTGGATTCCCTTCACTCTCATGTAGGTTCTGCCAGGCCAAGACTGTTACAGCTGATAGGGTTGGTGTAGCCCAGGTTCTCACAGTCCAGAGCAATTTGCTGCAGCCTATCCTCTGAGTCCTCCATCATCTTATAATATAGATGGCTCTATAATGCCTGCTCCCCAGACAAACAACATACGTGGGTGGCTGGGGTGGATGGCTGCGGTCACCCAACAGGAAAGTTTGTGTTCGGAACTATACCATTGTGGTAGGAACTTTTGTATCTTGTTGGCAGTAATAAACTCCAACATCCTGAGCCTCCACCCTGCTGATTTTCAGTGCAAAAATCTGTGCCTAACTTACTGCCACTGAATCTGTCTGGGACCCTAGAAAACTGGTTGGAAACTTCATAGATCAGGAGCTGTGGAGGCTGACCTGGCTTCTGCAGGTACCAATTCAAATAGATGTTTCCATTACTATATAGGAGGCCCTGACTAGACCTGCAGGAGATGGAGGCCGGCTCTCCAGGAGTAGTGGCCAGGGAGAGTGTAGCCTAGGTCATTGCAATATTCCAACTGAATCCTAAAATAATTAGGAGAAGTGCAAGGTTACATGTAATTATTAGGAGACAGTTTTATTATTTCCCTTCAGTCACTTTTTCTCATGCTTAATCATTATTTTTGTGAGTGAAAATTTTGGTTCATATCCCAAAAACATCCAATTTCAAAAATAACCAAGATTTACAGAGCACGCAGGAGTCTATAGAATTCTCTCACATCATCCCTTTCTTTCTGTGTTAGAGGCTTCCCCAGAGCAAGGAAAAGTCCTCGCTCTTTCTGAAATCTTCCTCACTCTCACAAATCTAAACATTACATGCCCCATCCTAGAGGACAAGACGAGCACATCTAATACATGGACAGGACACACATGAGAGGCACTGGGGCCCCCAGAGCTCACCCTCCCACCCTATTCTCCTCTCTCATCTCCTTCTGTCCTTACCAGGGACCCGGAGCATTAGCAGCCCCAGGAGCTGAGCAGGAAGCCTCATTGTGAGGTGACCTGAGGAGTCCTGATCAGGTCAAGGCAAGGTAAGAGCTGAGCTTTTATCTCAGACTCACAAAGGGAGGTCCTCCCTAGGGGACAATATGCAAATTTCCTGGTGGGTGCAGTGGGATGGAAAAAGTCAAGGGAAAAGGGGAGTACATCTTGCATGAACAAAGTGACATAAAATATACTCTATGTTTAGAGGGTAACTAATAAAGATAAAGTTGCTGTTGCCCGAGTGACAGAAGTGTCATATTTAAATTTTTTCTTTCATTTTATCTATCAGATTTCTATTGATTTTGTACTTTCTAAAACACATTTTATACATCTAATAAGTTGAGTTTCATCAGTATTTGGCTATTCTTAATTTTTTATGCTTAAGAGTCTGGGTTTTATCTTTTGTCATTTTTATTAATAGAGATAAAACACAGAGTATAGGGGACAAATCTTTAATATGCAATTGAATAAAGTTTACGTATATTTACTGTCCAGATGGAGCTATACAAACTCAAGTTATCCTGATGCTTCCCTCATGCACCATATTAGTCAACTTTCCTTCTATTCCAACCGTGGTAATTGTCATTCTAATATCTGTCACAGTAGTTTTAAGTTGTTCTTGGCTTTAACCTCACATAAATTGAAGGAAAGGATTTTTTGTTTGCTGTTGTTTTTGTGTATTTTCAATATTCTTTCTTGCCCCTTACTATTTTTGAAGGCTTTGTTCCTGCTTGTGGACTTCAGCTGCTTTCTGCTGTCACTACCTGAGATTGTGAAGGATTTCCTCTTGAATATCTTCCAGGCATATCTGCTATTAATGAGTCCATCCTTATTTACCAAGGAATATTTTTAATTTGCTTTTATTTTTGAAGGATATTTTCACTGGAAATAGAATTCTTGGTTGTCCTTTCTCCCCATCCCTTCATTTAGTTATATCGTTTTACTCTCTTCTAGCCTTTGTTGGTCATAACGAAAAGTTAGCCAAAGGGTTTATTACTGTTTCTCTGTGTATAGTGAGTCAGTTTTTCACAGGGAATCTTGATGCATACAAAATTTTCTCTGTCTTTCAACATTTTAACTACAATGTGTTTCATTATGAATCTCATAGTGTTTATCCTGAACAGGTCTCATTGTCTTATTTTTGTATAGATTAATGTCTATTATTATTTTTGAAAAGATTTTGCAATTTTTCTTTTCAGATTTTTTTTTAGATACTTTCTCTCTGTCCTTAACTTTGTGATTCCCATTACATATTTTTGGTGTTCTTCAGATTGATCTATAAATCTATGAGGTCTTAAACATTTTTCTTTAAATTTGTTTCTTTCTTTGGATTAATTTTGAGTGTTGTTTTTATTTCACCAGTTTTTCTGCAATCTTAAACTGCTGTTAGATATAGCTAGAGAATTTTAAAATAGGATTATTATACTTTTCATTTCTAGATTTACCACTTGATCCATTGTCACAGCTTCTATTTATCTATGGAAAGTCCCTACTTGTTGAGTCATTGTCTTTATATTTGTCTTTTAAAGTTGTGGAACATAGTCTTAAAATAATAATTTGAACATTTATTTAATAACTTTTAAAATCTTTGCTAAAGCCAGTATTTAAAATGAGTCTGTGCCAGGATCCACAGACTGTTTTTATAGTTGACTTAATTTGTTCGCTTCATATAGGTCCCATTTTTCTGGTTTTTACAGTATTTTTTTTTTTAATTTAAAACTGCACATTATAGACAGACTACTCTTGAACATCTCTCTGGATTCTATTTCGTTTTTCTGAGCATCATTGAGTTTATTTTTAGTACCTTGCCTGGACTTATATAGAAGAATGTAAATTCCTCTTTGGCATTTGCCTATTAATGTATTTGCTCATTTTTTGTTCTGAACTTCAATATTTAATTTGGATTTCTAAGAGCTGCCGATGTATTTTCATAGCTTGGTAGTAGTCACCAATGATTTGGGCAGAAATTTTGCTCAAGTAACTTGAGCTCATAAATATACCTTCTGCGAATCTGTTTGTGTGTGATTTAAGGAACACAGGCAAACTGCAGCCAATCCTTATCTCCCTCTTTTCACTTTTCACTGGGCCCACTTAGATCCCTGTTATTCATGTCTGCAGCTCTTAAGTCACCAGAAATGAGTGTAGATATTGCTTTAGCAATTCTATGAGTCTGTCATTTCCAGGAATCCTCTCTTAACTTTCAGGTGGTGTACCACTTGCCCTAACCAGGGCCATAATCTTGGACTGGCAGAGCCGTGGGCTTTTTCTGTTTATTTCCTGCAGAGTCCATCACATTTAGCTGGAAATGCTGAAGCATCTTGCTCTAGAACCCGCTACCTGCAACTGAAGTCTGATCTTAGGCTGCTAGTTTCTGCTGCCGTCCATATACTAGCAAAACTCTAGTTCTGCAATTCATGCTGACTGAAGTGGGGTGGAAAGGAGCAGTCTTAGGCAAAATCCACAGACTTTTCCTGTGCTTACTCACAGTACTGACATTTTTATAAAAAGTACACAGTTCTCATTTTTTTAATGTTTTGTCAATTATCAGAGTGCTGATATATTTTGAGCTTTTTTTTTAGCTTTATACTTATATTTATGTTTGTTGTTTATTTTTGCTGGGAGGATTTAATTAACTCTTTGTGACACCATAAACAGAGATATCTTCATTAAACCAAATTTAAATGAACATAATAGTCACACTGAAAGAGAATGGCGGTATGAACAAACATAAACCATTTCGAAGTTGAGAATTTGAACTCAATACCCTCACTTTTAAAGAGAAAGAAAGCTCTTAACAATATAGAACTCTAATTCCTAGATTTTGCATTCTCAGAGGAATGCACTATCAATTTGTAAAACACCTTATGCATATTCTAGAATTGAGCAAATAAGTGAATATACTCTACATAGTGGGAGCCAGGGTGCTCTATAACAGAAAAGAGAAACACAGATAGTGAAAGGTGGAAAATATGATGAATTGTATGAAGTTGTTTTATAAGAATCCATGCTGTTTTCTTAGTTATTTTTATTTATATATTTTGATTAATTTTGAAATGCTTCTAGGCTTAAAATTTGAATATTATCATAAAGATTATTCCCATATACTCTTTCTTCAACTTCTTCATATGTCAACATCAAGCATATTGTAGTATAAATATGAAAACTAGAAAATTAACATAGATACAATACTATTAGTTAAGTAATTTGCAATCCTATTTGGATTTCACTGATTTTCCAGTCATATTTTTTTTAGGTCCAGGATAAAATCCTATATCTCATTAGTTATTTAATTGTTCTGTCCTCAGTATTTCCCGGTTTCTCAGTTTTATTTGTCTTTCATGATCTTGAAACTTTTGAAGTGTACTGGCCAATTACTTTGGAGAATATGCCTCTAACTGGTTTTATCTGATGTCTTGTATTGATTAAATTCACATCTTTCATTTTTAGAGAAAATATTACAGATGGGATGTATCCTCAATGCGTCATATCAGAAGCTATATAATGTCAATGTGTTTTATTGTTGGTAATGATTAGTGAATATAAGCAGAAACACTTTTCGGGAAGGAAGTTTTAAACAAAGCTAAGACAACTGCTTCAATCATTCTTTATATTTGGTCATTTGCTGACTTTTTTTAAAGGAATAATCTATTCCTGTTTCAACCTGTTTTAACTTTTGTTTTTAAGACTTAAACCATTTAAAGTTTACTGCACAATAGAGAATATTGAAGAATTTTTTTTTTTTTTTTACTTTTTTGAGACAGGGTCTTACTTGATTCCCCAGACTGGAGTGCAGTGGTGTGATCACAGCTCACCACAGCTTCAACCTCCCAGGTTCAAGCAATCCTCCCACCTCAGCCTTCCAACTAGCTGTGACCACAGGTACAAGCCACCAGGCCTGGCCATACTTTTTACTTTTTATAGAGGTATGGTTTTGCAATGCTGCCCAAGATGGTCTTGAACTCCTGGATGCAAATAATCCTCCTACTTCAGCCTCCCAAAGTGTTGGGATTACAGCTGTGAGCCAACAAACCTGGCAATAAATAAATTAGTTCGCTTTTAAATGGCAAATATTTCTGCCATTTGCCACTGAAGTGTTGGTAGCCTGGAGATAGCCAAAGAGGCAATTATTAAAACATGCTGTTATCAACAAGTGGACAGTTGTTAAAAACTCAACAATTTTGATAAATAAATAGAATTTTCTACATGTAGAATTTTGCAGACATCAAATGGACAGGTATAGCTTACACTGAGCTACTTCTCCTAAGGAGATTGAGGCACCATCTGTGCCATATCAGGATGTATATAGTTCAGACACTATTTCTGGAAATATGAGATTCAGGTCCTTCAGTTAAAGAATGTGTGGTTACATATGCCTGACAATCATTTCTAAAAACAGGTACTTTTCCAAATTTTCCATTTATGATGTAGTTGACTAATGAATGGAATTGTGCCTTTGGATGATTGTGAAAGGTAAAAAAAAATTAGAATCAAATGGAGACTTTGGGATATACATAGAGAAAATATCAGAGAAGAGCCAATCAGACTTTACAGGATATAGTTAACATGACCTTGGCTTTTGGAGAAAAAAGACTTTAGAAGAAAAATGTTTGATAAAGTCACACATGGCTTATTTTTAAAAATCAAATATACACAACTTGAAAACTCTTGCCAGAAAAAATAGATGGCTTTTTAAAAAGGTGAAATGACACTTCAGTTTACCAAATCACTCTCATTCATGCGTTTTCACTTGGCTCTGTGTATGTGTGTGTGTGTGTGTGTGCGCGTGTGCCCTGTAGGTCTGAGGTCTTAGAAGGGCCTGAGCTTAAAAGACTTTGTTTTCACAGGAATTCAGCAAATAAGAGAATAAACTACATTGAATAAACTACATCATTAGCATAGAAGCATGTCAAAAAAAACTTGAGATTAAGTTGTGAGTTACTGCACAAATACTAGATAGAGAAAAGATGTAAAAGATGGAATAAGGATTACATTAAAAAGAGCGACAGTGGCTGGGCGTGGTGCCTCACGCCTGTAATCCCAGCACTTTGGGAGGTCGAGGCAGGCGGATCACGAAGTCAGGAGATACAGACCATCCTGGCTAATACGGTGAAACCCCATCTCTACTAAAAATACAAAAAATTAGCTAGGTGTGGTGGTGGGCGCCTGTAGTCCCAGCTACTCGGGAGGCTGAGGTAGGCAGGAGAATGACGTGAACCCAGGAGGCGGAGCTTGCAGTGAGCCGAGATCACACCACTGCACTCAGGCCTGGGCGAGAGAGCGAGACTCCTCTAAAAAAAAAAAAAAAAAAAAAAAAAAAAAAAAAAAAGCGACAGCAATACAATATTTGAATCTTTCATGGGATAACATTTTGATAATGGATGTTGAGAAGAAAGGCATTGGAGAGATATGGGTGGGTATGATTAAAGGTCTGAGCATGTTAGCATAGATCAATACTAAATCATTAGGAGTTTAAGAGTTGTTAGCTAGTTGTTAGTTGTAGTGAAACACCCCATTCTATCATCTAATGGGCTGTAGATGAAATTAACTTGAACTGAATTTGATACTTTTACCCATAAGTTTCTGTAAAGTTAGTCGAGTTACGAAAATGATGATTATTATGGTGTTAAGTATTATAGCAATAAGACCATCAAAATTTATAGAACCATGTATTATATGTTGGATACTGTTCTAAGTGCTTTACCATATTTAAATTGTAAGTAGATCTATAAGGTAGAACCTATTATTGTCACAGTATCGCAAATTTTGAAACTGAGGCAACAGAAGATTAAGTAACTTTACTAATGCCATACAAACTGTAAGCATTAAAGTTCTCTCTGCAACCCCAAAGACTTGACTTCAGGGTCTGCCAAGATAAGATGTGGACTGTTGCATGGGTGTTTTCTGGCTGTGTATGAAGCTCTAATTCCAGAATGGATGAATATTCCATTGGAATTTGGAGTACCATTAATAAAACTGCTTTCTTGAGACCTAGAGAAAGGCTGGGAAAGCAAAATAGTTTAACTGCTTGGAGCAAAGGAACAGATTTATAGTAAATGAGATTCAGGAACATGAACAGAGTTTCTCAAAACTATTAAGAAGAGGTCCTGAGTCTGGGTTGATGAAAACGTTGTGCAGAATGAGTGGTACGGAAGTTTAAAAATCACTCAAGGAGTTGCTACCTGCCTGCTTGGACAGCACCATTATCTGTCTTCAGGGAGTGGATATCGGTACTCTGAGGGGTCAGAGTCTGAGTCCTGCTCATCTGTGCAATTGTGGCATCCTTGCACCTGCAGTGCTGGGGTTACTTGAGTGTTACTCTTTGAGGATGCTTCAGGACCCTCAGGAGAGATCACTAAGCAGGAAGTGAAAACTATACTTAGAAGATAAAGTTCTGATCAACTCTCATTCCAAGCAGATTCTGCCATGCATCAAGGGAGACAGACAATCAGGCACATGTGGGGTAGAAGGAGCAAAGTGGGACCATAGGCTTCTATTTTATTTCTTACAGTCTCATGCCAGGCACCATCTCATTTAGTCCAGGTGATTGGTGAGACAGGAGGACACAAGGATACAATTCTGTGGTCAAGAACAGAAATTGTACACTCAGGCTGAGCTAATAGCCTTTTCTGATTTGACCACCTGGGTAAAAGGTAACAAATATAATATCAAAACATCCACTTATATAGATAGATATATTTTATGAAAATTGATGGTCCTAATATGAATAATTGGTAATCTATTGATAAATATTTTGAGAAGAAACTAAAACTAGTATTTGATTAAAAACTGGGAACATTTCCTCATTTATGAAAAAATGTATGTAAAAGTATATGACATTTGAAAACTCAGGGCTAATAACACTAACCTTTTATTTTCTTGTTCATGTTAACAATTATCTGACTGATCAAAGAAGGGCTTAGCAGGGTGGTTCTGCTGCAGGACACTTGTGAAAAAGCAGAGTATCATGCAGTCCATCTAAGGTGCATCTGCTACTTTGCGTTTGTCACACGCTCAGAGTGATGCTGAGGATGTGGCTGAAATCTGGACAAATTTTAAGTGGCAAAGTGTTTTCACATTAAGGAAAAATACACTATGTGAACAAGTTGGTTTTCTTGTTTGGTTTTTCAAGGAAAGATTTTCATTTGTTTGTCAAAAGACTGCTATGTATTCTAAGCAAGTTTCTCATTTTTCTTTTTACTTTCTGACTAAATGAAATTAGCTTGCAATGATCCCAGACTTGCTAATAGTACATGGAAGCACATACCAGGGTATTCTGGGGCCATTGCATACCCCCAAAATTTTGAGATTTGGGAGAATATTAACCTTACTTGGCTATTAGTTCTCAACTCCCCATTATTATAGGCATTTCCAGAAGTACATCTCCCAAAACCCGTTTTCCCTTTATGGTGTCTTGTAGAGTTGCTCAATGAGATGTCCTCTCATGATATTTAAAAGTCAGAAAAGGATGATTCAATATTCATTGACATCTGCAGGTAGGCCCTTGGACTGAATTGAGAACTGGAAAATCACATGGAGAGGTGCTGCAGGCAGCCAAGAACATCAGCAGCCTCAAATCTAGACTTCCTAGACAGGTCCAAGGACCACATGTAAGGCAGCCCAGACCTTCATGGTTAGATGCACTCTGGCTTCTGGTGGACCATCAGAGATGCCCCTGTTTTAAGCATCGGCTTCCCTGATAACCATAACCCCAGGCTTGTATTTTGAATTATAATTCCCTGTTTATAATTACAGGTATTTTTCTTGGAATATGCAGAGCATCTTAATCTTTTGATGTATGAACACTGATTGAGGCCATAAAATGGATTCCCCAGGTATCATCATTGTTTTCCTTTATTAAGTCAGGAGAGACATTGCCTAGTCTCTGCTGCTGGGCTGACATGGAAGAAAGAGTTAGAATGCAGAGAGCCTCCCTGGCCCCTCTTACCAAAACCTTCAAACCTTGGCTGCATCTGAGAAATGCTTTCAGCAGATGAAAGTACCAGGAGGAGCAGCTGGGGTAGCCCAGCCTCACATATCGACTTCCCTAAGGGGTTTTTGTTCTGGCTTATAACAGCGTGGGAGGGTAGCTGTACTCCTGTTGACAGTAATAAGCTGCAAAATCTTCCAGCTCCAGGCTGCTGATGGTGAGAGAATAATCTGCCCCAGATCCACTGCCACTGAACCGCGATGGGACCCCGGTGTGCAGGTTGGTTGCATCATAGATCAGGAGCGTAGGGGATTTCCCTGGTTTCTGCTGATACCAGGCTAAATCATTGCTAATGCTCTGACTTGCCTGGCAAGTGATGGTGACTCTGTCTCCTACAGATGCAGACAGGAAGGATGGAGACTGGGTCATCTGGATGTCACACCTGACCCCTGAAATTGGAAACATTTAAGACAATTTACACTCTTAATCATGTTATAAGAAGACATCCCTGAAGACCCAGGCAGTACTGATCACACTGGGCTGAATAAATTCCTACTGCTCTTCTTTCTTACCCAAGAGCCAGAGAAGCAGGAACCCCAGGAGCTGAGCGGGAACCCTGATGTCCATGCTGTGTCCTGACTGGGTCTGACTCCTGCACAGGGTGTGACCAGCCTAGCAATAAGTCTTCAGGGCAGGGGGCTGTGCTCTGGGAACATGCAAATCAGCAGGGGGTGGCTCATCTCAGTAACTCAGCACAGGCTCAGAGTCCTCAGGCGTTTGAGGGCATACCATGGCAGCGGAGATTTGTCTGCGGAGAATATATTTCTCCAAGATGGACATTTTGTTACCAAGTAATTTATTAGGCATCTATTTCCAAACCTTGAAGCAGTTGTGAGAACTACATGGAGTCATGCATTTTAAAATTGTATTGGGGGTAACTAGGAAAATATGTCTTTGTGTGTGTGTGTGTGTGTGTGTGTGCATGCGTGTGGTTTATTGAATAAAGTCTTAGAGGGTGGAACTATCAGTTCTTCAACATGCTGTGAAGTTATTTCAGTTGTGGGAAGGAATACTTTGTGATATACTACATTTTTATAAGTGTGAAATTAATTTTTTAATAAAAATTATCATAAGCATGTTAGATGTTCTCAAAATAATTTTGTGATATCCCTAAGTCATTGTAATTACCAGTATTAGGTCAAGCAATTCACTGCAGATATGCAAAGATGGTACCGTGATTCTTCAATGCATGCACCATTTACAGACACACCGTTATTCAGAGCTGTAGGTCTTTTTAATACTCAGAGACTAGCTGCACCTTATTCTTGGTTTGGTGAGCCCCATATTCTGCCTTCTTTTTGCCACTGGCTAAGATTTCTCACAGTTCATCAGCATGAAGGATGAATAGTGATGGGAAATCTGATTACTTTAAAAAAATCTGTTTCTCTCTCTAATGTGGGAGACTGGATTCCAATAAACTGAAAATGGATCAATCCAGGCTCCAATGATACCTGGTCTCCAAAGCAGGAAGACGAATATCATGTTCCCCTAGTAATCCTCTGAGCTCTACTCCCTACTAGCATGTTCCTGGGAACTCAGGAACAGTTCTCCTAGAGCCTGGCTTTCTGGAGAGCAGGTGAAGGGGAGGCACTGGGGAAAGGCCAGGTCATTGAGCTGTTGGGTGTATGTTCCTGCTGTGCACCATCAATGCCACTTTCCTCTTTTACACTTAAGCAATGAATGGGGACATCATCCTGACCCGGATTCCAGTCTCTGTGCTGGGATCTGTAGAAGGGGAGAGTCTTCATCTCCTGGCAAACCACTGCTTATGTATATGGAAAAGTATTTTAGATTCTAATAAAACTGGACAAAGATTTAAACTCCGATTTTTCACGTATCTAACTTGGCCCTGAGTGTCTCAGCCTGGTTCAGCAACAGAGGGAGTGGAACAAATTGCATCAGCATCAGTAGACTGGAGCCTGAGGACTCCAGGGAGCATTTGCATGCAGGACTAGGGGTGGCCAAATCACAACAGTCTAGCCTGTGCACAGTCCTCCTGTGGCCTTTCTTGAGCCTGAATTTTTAGAGAAACTTGCTTACATCCAACTTGCCAGGATCCAATTTCAGAGAGACACAGTTTTAGATGTAAGTTCACATCTTTTTTTTTTTTTTTTTTCCTGCGTGGATGTGCTGGACTGATGGAGGAAGTAGTTATGGAGCCAGGAATACGGGGCCATCTTGAAGATTAAATGAACAAAACCAGAGGCATTGCACTACCCGACTTCAAACTATGTACTACAAAGCTACAGTAATCCAAATTGCATGGTTCTGGTCAAAAATAGGCACATAAATCAATGTAACAGATTAGAGAACTCAGACTTAAAGCTGCACATTATAATCATCTGATCTTGACAATGTTGACAAAAGGTAGCAATCGAGAAAAGGCTCCCTATTTGGTAAATGGTGCTAGCATAACTGGCCAGCCATATACAGAAGATTGAATCTGGACTCCTTCCTTTCACCGTATACAAAAATCAACTCAATATGGATTAAAGACTTACATATAAAACCTAAAACTTCAAAAACACTAGGATAAGAATCTAAGAAATACCATTCTAGACAAAGGCCATAGTAAAAATTTAATGACAAAAACTCCAAAAGCAACTGCAACAAAAACAAAAATTGATAAATAGGACCTAATTAAACTAAAGAGCTTCTGCACAAGCTAAAGAAACTATAAACAGAGTCAACAGACAACCTACAGAATGAGAGAAAATATTTGTAAACTACGCATCCTACAAAGACCTAATAAATAAATTTTTTAATAAAAAAGTTTGTATTTACCTTCTGCTGATGCTTCCTCCATGTACCTTTCTATTCAGCAACTGCTTCCCCATCTCAACCAAGGTAATTGTCATTCTGACGTCGAACACAGTAATTTGTGTTTTTATGTCTTTAATGCCATATAAATTGAATTGTGTGTTTTTTTCAGCTTTATTCTTATTGTTTACTACTTTTGAGTCCTTCATGATGGCCTGTGGGCTCAAAATCCTGCCTGTTGTAATTTTCTGTGATTCTGAAAGATTTCCTCTTGAATTTCTTATAAGGCATAGCTGCTATTAATGAATTCATTCTGTTTATCAAGGAATATTTTCAGTTCTGAAGAATATTTTCACCAGAAACAAAATTGCTGGTTGTCCTCTTTTATTTCCTTTTACTATTTAAATATGTCATTCCAATGTCTTCCAGCCTCCCTCAGTCCTAATGAAAACTTAACCAATGGCATTATTGTGTCATATGTAGAGTCAGCTTTTAGTCCTGACACATTCATGAATTTCTTTTTGTCTTCCAACATTTTTAAGTATAATGTATTTTGTTATTAATCTCATGTTATATCCTAAAAGGATTTCATTGAATTTCTTTCATCTATAGATTAAATTACCTTTGTGGTTCATGATTTTTAAAAAGCTGTTGTCATTACTATTCCAAGTATTTTTTGATCACTTTCTCTCTCTCTGTTTTCTTTGTGACTCCCTTTACACACTTGTTGGTATCTTTCAACCTGAGTTATAATTCTGTCAAGTCTTGCACATTTTTTCTTAAACCCCTTTCTGTATTTAGATTCAATAATTTCAGTACATCTATTTTTAAGTTCACTGAATCTTTTGCCATCTTAAACTGATGTTGGACTTATCTATTTTTCAGTTGAGTTATTGTACTTTTGTTTCTAGAATTCCCACTTGATTATTTTCCGTAGTTTCCATTTTTTAAGAGTTTCCATTGTCTTTATACCTCTTTAAGTCTTTAAAACTATGTGATCATAGTTTTAAGAGTAATTATTTAAACATTTATATAATAACTGCTTTGTAGTCTTTGCTAAAGCTGATATTTAGGACAAGATAGAATCAGCTTTCATTGACTGAGTTTTCTTGCTACAGTTGTTTTGTTTGGCTCCCTCAATATTGATCATACTTTTCTGTTTCTTTGCAGGATTTTTTTAACGGAAAACTGTACATTTTAGATAATATATTCCTGTACCTCTATCAGGAATATATTCTATTTTTCTTAAAATTTGTGAATTTCTTTATACTTACTTCCCTGACCTTACAGTAAGTACCTAATTCATGGTGGTTGGACTAAAGATGTTTTGACTTTACATTAATGTGAAAAACTTGTATTCAGTAGAAACAGTGCTTCCAGTACTGGTACAACTACTCTGTTTTTCACTTTCATATAATATTGAATGAACTACCTTACAATAAATTATAATAAATTACTGGTGGTGATAAATGAAAGTGACCAGTGAAATCCCTTTTGGAAGGAAGCCTTGGACAAAGCTAAGACAGCTGTTCCTATCACTCTTCCTACTTGGTCATTCACTGACTTTCTTAGCTTTGGAATTTATTAAAACAGGGTACCTCTCTGTGAATGAACAGCTCTTACTGAGTCAACTGTTGGGTAAATAAATATAATTTTCTTTTTTTTTTTTTTTTTTTTGTATTTTTAGTAGAGACGCGGTTTCACGGTGTTAGCCAGGATGGTCTCGATCTCCTGACCTCGTGATCCACCCGCCTCGGCCTCCCAAAGTGCTGGGATTACAGGCTTGAGCCACCGTGCCCGGCCAATAAATATAATTTTCTACCATTTACAATATTGTAGAAATGAAATGGATAGCTGCACCATGCACTGAGCTGCGTTTACTGGGGAGACTGAGAATTATTGATGCCTTGTTAAGAATCACACTGTGAGAAACTAATTCTGGAAATGTGAGATTCTGGTGGCACAGGTGAAGAGGGTTTGGCTATATGTGCATAGTAATTATTTCCAAAAATATGCATGTTTGCAAATTTTTAAACTTCTGATCTCACCATCACCATACTGTCACCCATACTATATTCCAGGCATTCAGGCACTGTAAGTTCTCATTTTGGTGTTTCTTCAGGTTCACTGTGGCTATTCTACACCCTTGACATTCCCACATAATATTTAGATTAGCTTCTTAATATAAATTTGAGTATACTTTAGGATTTTGATTTTTCTTATATGTAATAAATGTTTTAATCTTTGAAGAATTGACATTTTTATAATACTGAGACATTCAGTCTTTGAGCATAATATGAATTTCTATTTACTTAGGTTTTCTTTTATTTTTCAAAATAATATTCTGGAGACGTCAGTGTATTTTTAGTCTATTTTTTCTAAATACTTGATACTTTGATGTTTTTGTAAATGGTGTGTTTGTTTTATAATGTTAATTTTTAGCATGTTTTTCAGTTATACAGAAATAAAATTGATTTTTGAATCTATGAATTAATAAGTTGATCTTGAATCTAATGATTTTCTATTTCTCGTATCAATTTTAATAGTTTCTCTGTAGACAAATTTGAATTTTATCTGCACACAATCCCTCATCAGTGAATTATGACAGCTTTAATTCTTCTTTTCCAATTTCGATTATTTTTGTTGTTATTGTTGTTGCCTTATGGCTCTGGTTGGGACACTTATTGATGTCCACTGATATAAATCTGATCCAATGGCCATTACTGTGAAACTGTGTTTAAACCTGGCTGTCCGTCTTGATCTGAAGAAAAATGCAGGAATCAGAGTCTAAATACATCAAGGGATTACTTTTTTAAGATCCTCAAAATGCCCAGGCAGAGAAGAGATGCTAAAATTGAGTTGTCATTGCAGCAGCTATCTGTAAAGGAAGCAGCTGGTATAATCTAGTAAACAATGAAGGTCTTGCAGAGGTTTTTGTTTCAAGTTGAATCACTGTGGGAGGGGAGCTACTATACTTCTGACAGTAATACACTACAAAATCTTCAGGCTCCAGGCTGCTGATGGTGAGGGTGAACTCTGTCCCAGACCCGCTGCCACTGAACCTGTCTGGGATGCCAGTGGCCCTGCTGGATGCACCATAGATGAGGAGCCTGGGAGCCTGCCCAGGTTTCTGCTGGTACCAGGCTAAGCTGCTGCCAACACTCTGACTGGCCCTGCAGGAGAGGGTGGCTCTTTCCCCTGGAGACAAAGACAGGGTGGCTGGAGACTGCGTCAACACAATTTCTCCGGTGGTATCTGAGATTGGAAAGAAAACAGAAAAGTCACCCAGTGTAATTTAGATCAAACCCACTGTCTTCCTAGTAGAGCCAGAATTATTGCTTCATATTGAGCTTTAACTATTGCTTTGACTGAGCAGAGTTGCCAGGTAATAGGACCCCACAAACTTGAGAGGGTTTTCACTGACATGCAAAACCATCCCATGCTCCCCTCACCTGGGAGCCAGACTAGCAGGAGGAAGAGAAGCTGAGCTGGGATTTCCATGGTTCTCTCTGGGTCCTAACTGAGCAGCTCTTCTCCAGAGCTCTGACCCAGGCATTGATATGGGCTCTGGACTGCAGGGAGGCTGGGAGGGACATGCAAAGCAGCTGGGGCAGGTGCTGGGCTTCCGGCTGCTGAGACCATCTGCCTCCCCTCTCTGCAGTCAGCAGCCCATGTCCAGGTGATCAGGCCAGAAAAGGACGTTGGGTCAGCCTGAGGCTAGAACTTCTCCCCTGTGGCCAAAGAATTTAACCCCTGTGTTCTCTTGTCTCACCATCACCTAGATTCAGTCACAGAATGTTTGGCACAAATCTGTTAGAAACAAAATAGAAGGCTGTGGTTTCATTTTTCTCTTTCTTCTCCAACTGTGCCTAGTCAACTCCCTAACTGCATGATGGATCTGGTTGAAAAGAAGAGTCTATTACAACTTTATCTTCCGGATATACTTGTATTTACTTGTTAGTGATCTTTTCTGAGGGTCCAGAAGCTGTCTCATTCTTTGCAGGAATTAAAAGAGTAACATTCAATTAACCTCAGCACTGTGGGTGCGAGGACTTTCACAACGGCACAGATAAGTGAGACCTGGGCTCCAAACCCTCAGGGTAGTGATACCATTTCCCTAAAGACAGAAGATGGTTCTGTCCATGCAGGCAAAGAACTATTCCTTTTGTGATCCTCTAATCTATCCACCACGCTATTCTGAACAACACATTCATCAGCCTAGACTCAGAGCCTCTTCAAATTAACAATTTTTAAAAATTCTTCTGTTCATAGTACTGATTCAAATTCACAAAATTTCTGCTGTTTTCCTAAAGCTGTTAAAAATCATTTACTTTCCCATGTCAGGTGAAAGCAAGCTCAGAGGTAATCATCATTCATTCAGGAATTGGAGCTTCATCCTTAGCTAGGTTTATTTTCCCTCCAATAGTCCAGAAGTTATCATGGTAGGCCCTGAAGTAGTCTCTGGGCTGGTGAGGAAGCTCCATTGCTCATGGATTGCTTAAAATTCGTCAAGTTACGTAACCTCTTCTTACCTCAGTTTCTTTATCTGTGAAATGGTGACAATAGTAGGATATACCTTACAGTGCTATGTACAGCTTAAATAATATAAAGCATTTACAACATTATTTAGGACAGTATGTACACTGTTGTTAAGTTTGTTTTTTTTTTTTTTTTTTTTTTTGAGACGGAGTCTCACTGTGTCTCCCAGGCTGGAGTGCAGTGGCGCGATCTCGGCTCACTGCAAGCTCCGCCCCCCGGGTTCACGCCATTCTCCCGCCTCAGCCTCCCGAGTAGCTGGGACTACAGGCGCCCGCTACCGCGCCCGGCTAGTTTTCTGTATTTTTAGTAGAGACGGGGTTTCACCATGTTAGCCAGGATAGTCTCGATCTCCTGACCTTGTGATCCACCCGCCTCGGCCTCCCAAAGTGCTGGGATTACAGGCTTGAGCCACCGCGCCCGGCCAACTGTTGTTAAGTTTGTTGTTGGGATTGTTAAAATGTTTAGCATTATAATTATCCCCCTTAACAGAGGTGCATGGAAAATATTCTTGTAGTTCATCAAATGTGTTTCAACCACAGCCTTGGTTCTACAGCCTTTCTTCCATTCATCTGGTTGCAACTCTCAAAATTCTAATTATTTGGTCTTGAAACAATAAGTTAGTCAGGTCTTCAATCAGCTCCACCAAGCTCTGTTCAATGCATTTCTTCTCATCAAATATTACCAAAACTTTATCCTACAAAAGGTTAACACGTCCTATTGTTGTCCTTCTTTCTTAAGTAATCCTTATTCTGCTTTGTTATCTTTTTGTCTAATTCTTATCCCATCACTCACAATGAGGAAAAACTAGCATCATTACTTGGAAGCCTGTTTCAGAATAATTTCTTCAGCATTGTTGTCTTGAAATTTTGCAAATTGTCTCGGAAATAAGCATATTCATTAGGGCAGTTTCTTATAAAATGGAGGATTTTATCTATTTAGGTTCTAAGAAATTAGAGTGTCATGAATGTGCTAATTTTTGAGTTAAAATTTAAATTTTAAATTTTAAATACTCTAGTTTTAATGACAAAAGCTAAAATAAAATAAAATAATGTCAGAAGCACCCAGGGAAATACAATACAATAGAAAACACAGGTTCTGTCATATGGACTAATAGTTCATATTACTTCATAGATTTCTAGATACATGTTAGAAACCTGCTGTGTATATGTGTGAAATGATGATCCAAAAATTGAAGAGTGACTGACTGAAGGAAGTCCTGCATTGCACAAAGACTTCCCTACTTTCCCTGTTATGAACAAAAGGCTACAATGCTATTCCCATGACTATCAAAATGCTTAGCCACTTGAGATAAAGGCAGAGAAGATTTACTGAAATGAAAGCATTGGAAACAGTGGAGGCTTGTCCTGTGATGTTGTGGATGTTGTTACGGTTCTTTTTGTTGTGATTTTTGTAGTTTTTGTGGAGTACAGTGGGAGTAAAAGCAGCTGGAAGATTTATAAGCTCTGCTCTTCTTCGTACCCACAACTCCCTCTAGAGGTGAACAGATGATGGTCAAGGAATCTCTGACACCTCTAGGGAGTCTTGAGAAGTCTATCCCGAATCTTTCCTGATAAATGTTGTTTGAGTCACAGATTAGGTGGGACTGAGACACAGAGTCAAGGACTAGATCAAAGGACGAAGGGAACCGAGTTGTGGTTATAGGTGCAGGGAGCAGGGTTTCACCAATTTCAGGAGGTGCCTTTCTTCTATCATCATAAGGAGAGAGGCATCAAACCAGGCTCACTCCTGCAAGAATCATCAGGTAATTTTGGAGAGAAGGAAGTATGAATTCTTTGTCAAATAGCTTTTTGAAATTCATAGTTACCTAACCTTTGTTAATATTATTTATCTTCCTTACATACACCGAGTGTTGGAGAGCACATCCGCAGTTGGAACTCAAGACTTATAATCACTACCTATGTAAGTTGTTCCAGTAAAGAACAGAAAATTCTGCATTCATTGGAAGAGGGTGGTTGAATACAATAGGTGTTTAAGACTCTGCCAAACTGTTTTCCAAAGCTGTCATACCATTTTACACTTACACTAAGAATGTATGAAATTCCCACATTTCAACTACTTTTTAAAAAATTACCTAATTCACTGCAAACAGTGACCAGAACAGCTAATGGTCATAAAAACTATGTTTTTCTTAGCATTTTCTTGCTAGTTCTCTGTCATTGTCATGTTTCAGGAATTTGAGGACAGAATCAATACTGTCCAAGCCACTTTTCAAACACTTTAAGCTGTAATATTTAGGATGGTAATAGGAGATGTAAAGGGAGTTTTAATAGTAGTAATAATCATTCTCGATATTTATTATTTTCCTACTTCATAAGGCAATGTACTTGGAGCAAAATACCATTTGACTTAGGAGTCAGAAAAAAAGAATTCTAATTTCAGCCCTAAAAGTAAACATTAGAAAACAATTGTTTGTCAAAACATGGTATGAAAAATGGCATCCCAAAGTGATTATTTATTTACATTTTCTCAGACAATTAGAAAATAGTACAATTTCTTACGAGGCAACAATATTATAGATGTCAAAATTTTTAAATATGGTAAAATACAGAAAACATAAAATTGGCCATCTTAGTCATTATTGAGTGAACAGTTCAGTGGCATTAAGTATATTTGCATTGTTGTTCTACCATCAGTAACATGAATCTCCAGAAGTCTTTTTATCCTATATAGCTGGTATAGTTTACCATTAGTAGGATGAAAGAACCACTTCAGTCAGTGACAGGGTGAGGTCTGGGATGCAGATACAGTGTTTTGTCAAATTATCTGTGGTGGCTTGGAAGAGCCTAACACAGACGTGAAGCTTCTGGGTCTCTGTTGCCTAGTCCTTGCAGGAAAAGCAGATTGACAGGTCAGTGCCCCACCTCCCACCCACCCCAGGATCTCAGGCATCCTCTACCCATCCACAGGGGTTGGGTTGAGTTAGTAGAGGGACTCAATCTGTCTTTCCCTGTTCTAAGAGTACAACCTCTTTGGGCACCCATCACTCTTGTTGCTTGACCCAGTCCTTTCAGCCTCTGTTGTCCAGTTCTAGAAGGGAGGTCATGTACTGTAAAAACTTGACATGTCTGATAACGTCATCCACCCTAATGGAGGAATCAGAGGTCCTCTGTACAGCAGAAGTACCCTAACACCCTGGTATTTCTTGATCCTGTGGAACCCATAAAAGGCACACAGGGGAATCATTCCATCCACATTAGAGTTAGGAGGCCTGTCTGGGTTAGTATGGTGGCCTAGACTGCAACACCCCCAAGAACATGCACTATAAAAGGGAAAAAATGATTGCAAACATTGAGTTTGGGATTTCACAGTGGCAGCCCAATCAGGCGCCTGGTCTGGTCCAACTTCTTCCATACTCAGCTCAGGATTTTTCAACCTGCACCTCCATGTCAGGTTTCCCTTGCTCTGCAATGCAACATTTAATGTCCAATTGCCATAGTCAGATGGGGTACCACCCTATTAACAGATTGTCTTGATGCACACTCTTTAGTTGCTTTGTGAGTCAGCTGTTCTAGTATTAAATAGATCCATTGGCCTTTGGATGACAAAGTGTATGGAAAGTCCGTCATATCCCATGAGAGTGTGTCCGTTGACATGTGACTTGAGCAGTAAAGAACTTTCCTTGGTCAGAGTGAAGTCTCAGTGGGCATCCAAAAACATGACATAAGTTCATCTCAAGGGTGGTCATGGGAGTACCAGCATCCAGTTGAGTGAGATATTTGTCTCTTACAGGTGGCAAGCTGTTACCATAGTCCTTTTCTCCACAGAGGGGATGCTTTAATAGTCCAGTCACTCAGTTGCATTGCTATTTTCCTGACCAGATAGCTAGACTGTTGGCAATGGCCCATGAGTTGGTAAAAATGTAGCAAGAGGTGGCAGAAAGGCCTGCATGGCCATTACCATTGCATGTAGTTTGGACCATTGGATGGAATGACCATTATCAGTCTCAGTAAAGAAAATGGTCATCCACTGGCTAGATGATAGCCACCCCTAGTCTGCATGTTTTGCAGAGCCCTAAGTGAACCATGCCATACCGATGTAGGCATGTCTGTGAATCCTGGACTTCAGGTAGCCAAAAGCAGAGCCAAACCATCCCCCATGGGTCATCTAGTCCCTTCTAGCAAGCTCGCCAATTGTTCATGGAGCCTTAGGATCCCACAGGTTGCTGGCTAGGCCTGATTCTGAATATACCATTTCCATTTGATAATGCAGCTCTATTGAGCCTGTCCAGTTTTATTGGTTGGATTTTAAGCACCCAAGTGAAAAGGAGCAGTTCACCCAGCAGCGCCACACTTGGTGCTCAGCCCTAAGATGTCCAGTCCCTATCAGTTTCCAGAAGCAAGCAAGGAATTGCCATTCCAAAGAGGCACATCTGGTGGCTGCTTCAGCTAGTTTATGTGTCCAGTAGCTGAGAGGCTGGCTCACTCAGTGACAATTTTCTGTTGCCACAGACTCCAGTCAGCATGCAGAGAGACTGTGGACACCTGAACTGCCATCAGGCTAACAGGTTCTAAAGGTCTAAAAGAAGTGCTTGGACCATGTCTTGTTGAACAGCTTCCAAGGCTGCTGTTGCAAAGGGCTCTGTTCAAGGTTGGTGGCTTTGTTTGTGATTTTGATTTTGACTAATGTGACTAAAAGCCCACCCCAGAGAGGTTTATGCTGTTTCCAATACCCAAAGAGGCCTACCAGCTGTTTTCCTTTTTATTAATGGTTGCTGCTAGTACCAACAATGTTTAACTATATCTGTGATCCTTCCTTGGTTTCCTGTCCGAGTGGCCTTCGCATTCAACGTGAAATAGTTCATTGTTAGTCTCTGTTGCCCTTAAGTCTTTTTGCCCCGCCAAACTGAGTTGCTCCATGGTGACAGGGGGCTATGTAACATTTTAATCTGTTTGTAGCAAGTCTTGAAAAAAGCAGATAATGTCTTGTTCTTCATTTAGTAGATAGTACTGTTTTTGTCAAATAACCCACAGAGTCATGCATATCTTAGGTGGTAGGCTTCAGTGGATATTCCCTTTTGTTAAGGCTTGAATTCTTAGCTGTGAGGGAACATATCTTTTATGCAGCAGTGATGTTCTGTGGTACAAATATCAATGCCTGTACTGCACTCTGAGGTGGGAACTACAATCACCAGCCCCAACATGGCCCGCAGGGCACCATCCACAAGCAGAGAAGCACCATGGCCACTGCATTTGTCCCTGAACCTCTCAATGTCATTGGTTAAATTTTCCCCAATGGAGACCTATGGGCTCTGGCACTCAAAAACCCAGAAAAGTATTTCCTTATTTTCTCCTTTTATTTTTACATGGTCTAGGGCCACTGGTTTCTGGTGAGCACTCAAAGGCATTGGCTGCATCCCTAACTGTGCCATTTAGATCAAGAAATTTGGATCTGCAAATATTGCTTTACCAAATACACCAAAGTCTGCATAAGACTTCCCTGAATTTTTTGTGTATCTCTTATTTAGAGAGTGAGCCTCCCTTCGTGTGAAAGCCCAAATAGCATATGTTGGTTCCCTCTCAGGGATCTTAGGGTCCATTTGAGTACCAATTTCCCTAGCTTTCTGGCTCCAGGAATGAGCAATCATGTAAGTGTCTACCAACCAGAGGATATTCTGCCTCATTCTTCTTTCTACACTCCTTTCTGTCTGCCTGAATTCAGGCAGCAAGCTCATCTAAACTCATGGAAAGAGTGATCTATAAGCCAATGATCCTCCCTCACTCCCCGTAAAGCACCCAGATGCATGTCCAGGTCTTGCAACTTCCAGTCTGAAGGCCCTCCCCTGGGCCAAGTAATGGGAGGTATCATTTTTCCCAGTTCACCAGTAAGCCATGGTTCTCTCATACTAGAATCCTCTCACTGGGACAATTTCGTTAAGCAGGTTAACTGTGCAGTGATTACCAACTTACCTGAGTCCAGGTGTGGGGAAAAGAAAGAGAGATCAGACTGTTACTGTGTCTGTGCAGAAAGAAGTAGACATGAGAGACTCCATTTTGTTCTGTACTATGAGAAATTATTCTGCCTTGAGATGCTGTTAATCTGTAACCCTAGCCCCAACCCTGTGCTCCCAGAGACATGTGCTGTGTTGACTCAAGGTTTAATGGATTTATGACTATGCAGGATGTGCTTTGTTAAAAAAGTGCTTGAAGACAGTATGCTTGTTAAAAGTCATCACCATTTTCTAATCTCAAGTACCCAGGGACACAATACACTGCGAGGGATCTCTGCCAAAGAACATCAGGTATTGTTCAAGGTTTCTCCCCATGTGATAGCCTGAGATATGGCCTCTTGGGAAGGGAAAGACCTGACCATCCCCCAGCCCGACACCCGTAAGGTGTAAAACCCGATTACTCTATTTACTGAGATAGGAGAAAACCGCCTTAGGGCTGGAGGTGAGACATGCTAGTGGCAATACTGCTCTTTGATGCACTGAGATGTTTGTATACATGCACCGGTTCCCTCGGCCCACTTTTCTTTCTCTATACTTTGTCTCTGTGTCTGTTTCTTTTCTCAGTCTCTCATCCCATCTGACGAGAAACGCCCACAGGTGTGGAGGGGCAGGCCACCCCTTCACCAGGGAAATAAAACACCCTCACACAGATAGTTATGTGAGGCAATTTACTATTTACAGACAGGCAGCAAGGGATAGCAAAAGCCTAGAATTTATTGTAGGTCTGTTCCTCCAAGGCTCAGGAAAGCTGCCTGGGGCTGATGGGGTCTAGACTGCGCTTTACATACACTGCAGCTGAGGGACTCTGTATTTGACCCACCCTGGGTTTTGTATCTTGGAGTCACATATCATGTTGAGCTAAAGTGTTGAAGGAAATCCTGTTTCAAGAGGGTGTGGCAGGCCAACACTCCCTGTCAATTGCACAGACAGGTCTGCACAACAGTCACACAGACAGGCCTGCATAGCACTCCAGTTACACCAGCAAATTTCCACAATGCTGCCTTAACACTGAGCAAATAATTAAACCTAGGAAAATCGGTTCCCAGGCATCAAAGCTAGAAATAAAATATATGGTCAATGGGAGGCTTGCATAAGCTTCTCCCTAACCTGGAGCAAGTCAAAATAATGGAGCCAGCCTTGCATTCCTAGTGCCAGGACTCATCTTGGGTCAACAAAATGAGAAGGTAACAGAGGCAGCTGTTTGAATAGATTCACTGGAGAGTCTAAGGCAGCTCTCTGGACCAAGCTGTAAATGAGATAAGATAGAAATAATCACTCAGGTACCACAGTCCTCACTAATTAGAATTTGGGAGACAGGTCTTGACCTGTCTTGGGGCCCTTACAGCTTAATCAGACTTAGCATTGCTTTGGCCTCTGACCTAGTTGAAACAAAATTAGTTGCTTATAGACTTAGGCGAATGTTATACTGCATGCAGGCCCATAACGCCAACCTATATGAGCACTAAGAAAATTGTAACACTTTCAGCCTGGCCAATATGGTGAAACCCTGCCTCTACTACAAATACAAAAATTAGCTGGGTGTGGCATCAGGTGCCTGTAGCCCTAGTAACTAGGGAGGCTGAGGTAGGAGAATCGCTTGAACCTGGGAGGCAGAGGTTGCAGTCAGCTGAAATCGTGCCACTGCACTCCAGCCTGGGCAACAGAGCCAGACTCCATCCCCCGACCCGCTCAAAAAAAAGAAAATTGCAACACTTTGATTTGGTCTGGTGGAATGATCTCTGACCTTCTTCCTATATCTGGTTATAGCAATAAATTCCCTTCTTTCCTAGTTTGTCTGCTTCTAGTTATTGGGCCATGAGAACATGCAGCCAGAACCTGGCTCTTTCCAGGTACAAGAGGACTGGAACTGAGCCTGTGCTGTGGTGGCCAATACTGCCCTATCTCAGGATGTTACATTCCCAGAACATTCTACAGTGATTCTTGAAAACTAAGAGTGAGAAAGGGGAGGAGACTGGCTTGGTCCAAGGCCAACTGGAGACTGTGCTGCAAATACTGTAGTGGAATCACACCTCATTAGTCCTGTGACTTGCTGATTTTGCTGAGCATAATACCTTCACTGTTCATCTATGTGGCAGACTGTGTCAGAATTTCCTTCCTTTGGAAAGTTAAATAACATTCCACTCCAGTTAAATAACATAGCATATATATATATATGCTACATTTTGTTTATCCACCCTTCCCTGCATGAACATTTGAGTTGATTCCACCTTTTGGCTATTATGAACAATAATTCTCTGAATGTGAGTATATAAATATTTCTTCAAGTTAATGTTGCCAGTTATTAGGATGTATGTCCAATTGTGGAATTGCTGAATTATATAGTATTTCTATTTTTAATTTATTGAGGAATTGCCATGTAGTTTCTTATACTAGATGACCATTTTACATCCCCACAACAGTGTCCACAAGATTTCCAATTTCCCTAAATTCTCATGAACAGTTTTCATTTTCTGTGGAGGAAAACCATCTTTATATGTATAAAGTGGATTTTGTTTTCATTGCCCTAAGAATTAGTGATGTTGAACATCTTTTTCTGTGTTTATTGGCCATTCATCAGTCTTCACTGGAGAAACATCTATTCAAATCTTTTCCCTTATTTTAATCTGGTTTTTCCAAAAATTGAAAGCTTCCTGTTGACCTGTAGGACTTATTATTATATATTGGATATTATTGACCCCTTAACAGATATATAATTTACAAATGCTTTTTTTAATTCCACAAGTTGCATTTTCACTGTGTTGATTATGCCCTTTGATGCACAAACATTTTATATTTTATACATTCACATACATTTTCTATGGCTATTTATGTTTTTGGCATTAAAGATGTTAAGTTTTTAATTGTCTGTACCTTTCTGCTATTTATGCTGAGAAGACAGTAGTTTACAAAGTTAAATAACCCCTTGGGTGTCACTCATAGATAAGGAAAGGACAATATTTTGCTTCACACAGGTCTTACTATAAAGTGAAGAGTGATTGTGGAAGACATTGTTAAAAACATTTTTCCTTGATAGTGAAGCTACAAGTTTTGCCTTCCTCATTTTGTACCATGAAACAGTGCAACTGTTTGAGAATCCGGCAATTCCCTTTGTGCTTACATGGTTGCACTTCTTATGACATGGAAGGTTGTTCGTTGGCCTCCTCTGGCAGGTCCACCCAAAACACATTATAATTATCAAAAAAAAAAAAAAAAAAAAAGGAGGTTGTATTGAGGCTCTCAGTACAGATTAGCTTTGGATCTTGGTTGCATATGCAAAGTCCACGAAGCAGAAAGAAATTTATTATGGGATTTTGAAATGCTCAAAAATTGTTTGTAAGCCTTAAGAAACAGGCTTCAGACAAAGCTTCTAACAACAGTTCCTAGAACTGCACTGCTGATGTAGCCTGTGGAAAGAGCCCCTGCTGCTTGGGGTTTTACATTCACGCTGCCTCCATCAGAAGAGAGCTGCCCCTCTCACTAGTGCCCCAAGAATGACAGCAGATCTGTTCCCTGCTGCCAGAGATCTGACCCAGTGGTCTGCAGCTCTCCCTCTGTGTGTTGATTAGGTCACTATTTCAGTCTCATGATGATTCATTAATTTTTGTGAGTGCAGAGGCTATTTCTTCCGCCTGTTCACCCTGTGGCTTTCTACCATAAATACACATCTTTCCACACTTGAACTTCCAGGCATTAATAATGTCAACAGCACCATGCTACTACCTAATATAATGAAAAGATTTCCTTTACAAATAACAGCACACTCTCCTCTACCCAAAATGTGGGGATGCTTCAATCCATTCCGTCCAACAGCATCTAGGAAAAAATCATCTTCTCTCAGTCACAAGTCAGTCTGGATATTATTTAATCTATGGTTTAACTTATAATGAAGACACTTTGTTTAAACATTTTTAAAGGAAGGAAGAAAAGAGATTAAATTATTTAACATATGGAAGTGTATGCATGACTTATTCAGTTATTGTGAATCAGTTTCCTTCTTACTCTGTTTATCCTCTGGTTTCTGGTAGGACTTTCTCTAGGATAGAGTCTGGCAAGGTTAATCCCTCAAGTCCTTGGCTTCCTAAGTCCCAGATGTGGTGAAGACTCTGCCCATCAAATGCATTAGTGTACGATGGCTTTAGATTGAGAAGAGGGAGAAGAGATGTCTGATCTCACTGAGGGGTGCTCATTTTCCGGGTGTGGATCACAGCTAGGCAGCATAGGCCTGTGGGTCCAACAACTTGTCTTGCCAGGTTTCTGTCACAGTGAAAGTATAATTCTTGTTCATAGAAAACACAGGGGAATCCAGGGATAGGAAAATGAGTACGTGGAGTTGCCTGAGCCTAGTCTTGTGGTCTTTCAAATGTTTTAAATCCATTTAATCCATGACAATAAACACCTTTCTGCTTAACCACCCATAACGGTTTCTCTCGGCTCCAACTGATTTAGTGACACAACAAATGAGAAGGAATAAATGGAGGAATTTTTATGCTTTTCATCCCTTCAGGTGACCAAGAGGCTGTCTCTGGGATTCACATCTCCTTATCTCACTATGTGTTTCATCTTCCCTTTGCCTCACTAGTGTTCCAAGTGCATGCGATGCGTCACCTGACTGTGTTCCCTAAAATCTCATTGTGAAGTCTACTGAAGTGCTCTACTAGATTTACCTGTGAATATGGAAAAAGTAGAAACATTCCTGAAGGTCCTCTAGGTCCTCTATACTCTCAACTTTCTCTCTAAAATACTTAGAAACAATCCTATTTGTCCTTGCTTAGCATATGTATCTAGGATCCCAGCCCACACTCTAACACGCCGTGTTGACAGTTTCTCTTGTATCATATGAACTCTAAATGGTCAGGCTTAACATTTCTTCCAATTTAATGGAATAATTCTCATGTCCATTCTCTGGATTAAGAACCATCAACCTTTGGATTAAGAAACCACAGCCTTGAGGAAATAGAAATAGAACATTTCAAGCTGTTCAGTTGGCATAATAATTAATGATGAGTCCGCTGCTCATTTTCAAGATACAAATACTCTATTTATGGGAAACAGCACCACATATAGTTAGTGAATCAGGGCACCCACCACATCTTGTAGGATAGCAATTCACTATCACAAGAGCTTGTGTGTCAGCTGTGCGTGACTAATAACGGGTTTTCTCTTTCCTATAGGAACAGCTGCACTTGTGCACATGATAAGATCATGAACAGAAACCTTTGTTGCACTTTTTTTTTTTTTCTGGCTATAAATAAATTGCTTAGTCCAATGCTAGATTATTGAAGAATTTCCTGACTCTGAGTAAAGCACTTGGAAAGTCTTCAAATAAGATTTTACATAGAAACATGACTGACAGGAAAGGCAAATGCATATTCAGGAAAATAGTCACTGACCTCCAAATGTTGGGTTAGGTCTACTGTGATCATCTGACACCAGCTATTAGTCTGGTCCCTGATGTGTGGTACAATGTTAGTGGTTCAGTTCGGGTCATATTTCTAGGTGAGCAGGACATCAGAAAACCCAGTAGCCCTTGAAGCTTGGTTAGCTGCAATTCATATTGTTGAACCCATGCATGAATCCCCATGACATTGGTTTATGACAGTCTCTGGGAAAGTTGGGAAAGGTGACTGACTAAAGTCCATGTGTTGAATCATTATGATTATTAAGAGTCCCCTCCTCACTCATGGCATTTAGATAAATATTCACTTGAATAGCATTTATTTTTCAACTGTGGCTCATTTTTGAAAGGTCTAGTCATGGCCTTTCCAGAATGGTGGTGTCTTTCATCCTTCAGCTGTATTTATTCTAAGACCTGATGATCTGTCAAAACTCATAGCCAATGTTATTAAATTGCTGTTCTCTTTGCAAAGTGAGCATCAGATGTAACTCTTCAGTTTACCCACTGTTGTGATTTTCACTCTTTCAGGGCGTCTCTGATGATGTCAATGATGCAACTCCAACCAGCATATCATCACTGTGGGCACACACACATGATGGGAACCTCCAAAGGATGCAATGATTTAATGTTTAACATTAGGCAATATTATCTCTATTCCTAACCCTTGGACCTCTATTAAGTTAGAAAAACATTTTAAAGTGAGGACAAGAATTTGTAGAGTTTAAAAAATAAAGACTACAAGACAATTTCCTCTAGAAATATTCTTATGTAGCAATTTTTTTAATGTGGCATAACCAAAATCATTTTAATCAATTTAATTTATATAATAATTTTATAAATATGCATATGTTGCATATACATCACTGAATAAACTTAATAATAAAAAGGAATATTATATAAATATGTGTAGCCACCCGTATCAAATAAATATATGTACCTATGTGTGTGTTTAAAATAAATATATACATTTTTCCATAAATGAGGTAAATTTTACTGTATTCATTAAAATATTGTTTAATCTCTTCTTTAGTCTCCTTTCAGTAACTTTAAAAATTAATTACTAAATATTCATATTTTTGCCATCAATTTAAGAAAAATTACTTTTATGCCATATCAGTCAGCATTTACACATTAATGATTGATAACGAATGACTCAAAAGTCAGTGGCTTATTACACTAAATATTCATTGTCATGTTCATGGATGCTCATGTTCACAATCATCTGGCTGATCAAGGCAGAGCTCAGCTGTATGGTTCTGCTGCAGGCACTAAGCTTGTCTGTAATCTATTCACTGTATTTATCTGAGGCCAAGGCTGAAGGGCAGTGACTACTGAGGGCAAAAGATTCTCATTGCAGATTGCAGGAATGAACAACCTCCCCAACCAAACTGCACAGGTGAATTAAGTCCAACAATTTCTAACGAAAGTTCACACCACTTTTAATTTATTGTTTTAATTTAGTAAGTTTTAAAAAATGTTTACTCTATTTAGTTGTAAAAAGTATTTGGTCTTTACATGAACAAATAATTGTGTTTTTCAACCTTACATAATGTTTTCAAATGTAAATTTGCATTAATTAGAAAATAAAGCTGGATGTGTTTTCAACATGTGGTTTTAAATCCATATTTTCTAAATGGTCTTACTGGGGAAAAACATCTTTACCTGTGGGAAATATACCCTATTTTTTATGTTTCCTAGAGATTCCCAATAAGGGAAGTCAAAAAATGCAATTTGGAAGTCAAAAAATGAAGACTCCATATTATTAATTGGCACCTGAGACACACAGATGGGCAGAGTTGTGGACTGGAGAGGTGCTGCAGGCAGTTGAGAGCATCAGTGTCCTCAGCCCTGGGTTTCCCAGATAGGCCTCAGGACCACACGGTTCAACAGCCCATGCCTTCAGGGGCAGTTGCACTCTGGTTCCTGAGGGAACACCAGAGAATTCTCTGATTCTAGTATCAGCTTCCCTGACTACTATATTCCAAGCTTGGAAAGGTTAGAGTGTGAAAGTTCATCATAGGAATTGGGTCATTATTGTCACGCCTAACTAAAACTGCATCAAGAAACCAGCAGGGAAAAGCACTCAATGTACAAACTCTGCTCGCAGAATGTAATTCTCTCCAAGTTTGACTGCTGAAACTGCCTGTTGTGACCTGAAGCCAGTTTTATCTATAGCCTCTGAGATAACTTGCTACAACTCTAAGACTAATTTTGCCCGCTACCATTGCTTACCAGTGGAAGATGCCCAGCTCCCCAAACCCTTACTCATGCCATGGAACTTTCTTAAAGAGTGACAGGTAAAATGTTTTCCGATTCTGTAAAACCTCTAATCTCTTTGTTCCTCGTAGATACCGAAGAACACCCGGTCTTCCTATGTGGCCCTTATTGTAGTTCTTTTTCCCAAATAAAACATTACATTTAGAGATTCATCTCTACATTTTATTTTCTCTTCAACACTAGTTTAGACCATAATTCACTGTATTAAGAGAATTCCTTCTTAGGATTTCGTGGCTTCTCCTTTGCTGTATGAGTCCCACCTGAAGCCATAAACCAGACTCTACAGGTTTTTGTAATAATCTCTGTCCTTCATTTAAATCAGGAGGGGTATTAACATATTTGGGCTGCTGGGATGAAGAGAATATAAGAGTTAGGGTGCAGAGGAGGCTTCATCATCCACTCTACCAATACCGTCAAAGTGTGGCTGAGTCTGAAAAATGCTGTCAGCAGAGGCAGGTGCCAGGAGGAGCAGCAGGGGCAGCCCAGCCTCACATACTTGCTTTTCTAAGGAGTTATTCTTTTGATTTGTAACACTGTGGGAGGGAAACTGCTCTCCTGCTGAAAATAAGAAGTTATAACATCTTCAGGCTGTAGGCTGCTGATGGTGAGAGTGAAATCTCTTCCAGATCCACTGCCACTGAACCGTGATGGGACCCCAGATTGCAAACTGGGTGCAGCATGGATTAGGAGCTCAGGAGCTTTCGCTGGTTTCTGCTGATACAGGCTAACCCCAGGCCAATGATCTGACTTGTCTGGAAAGTGATGGTGACACTGTCTCCTAAAAATGCAGACAGAAAGGACGGTGACTGGGTCATCTGAATGTCGCATCTGGCACCTGAGATCAGAAACATAAAAACAAATATCCACACAATTAATCATGTTGTAAGAGAACTTCCTTGAATTGCCAGGTGCTGAGCACACTGGTTGAGTAAATTCTTAGCGTTCTTCTTCCTTACCTGGAAGCCAGAGCAGCAGGAGCCCCAGGAGCTGAGCGGGGGCCATCATGTCCGTGCTGTGTCCTGATGGGACTGACTCCTGCACAGAGTGTGACCAGCCTATTAAGAAGTCTTCAGGGCAGGGGGCTGTGCTCTGGGAACATGCAAATCAGCAAGGGGTGGGGCAGGCTGGGCACTGCTGAAGGGCTGGCAGATCTCAGTAACTCAGCACAGGGCAGTGTCCCCAGGGTCTCAGGTCAGGCCAGGGCAGCACAGATTCACCTTCAGAGGCCATGTTCCTGAGGGCTAGATGGAGAAGTGTATTATGTTTTTGTATAGAGATTGTTCAGGAGAATACGCTTGTTTATAAGGAACACACAGTAAAGTCTTCCAAGGCGGGATTATCAGGTCTTCAGTATACTCTCAAATGGTCCCAGTAAGAGGAGGGAGGATACTATCTGCTGCACTTACAACATTTCTCTGTGTGTAAAATCGTTCCTTTTTAAAATAAAAACCAAAAATATATTTGGTTAATGTTATGTTAAATATATTTGAAAGTATTTTGCCGTGACTTTAAGCCATTATTCTTACCAGTATAAGATCAAGCAACTTACTGCAGATTTACACAAGAGGAGATGTTTCCTCAATGCGTGGGTCACTCCCAGGTCCACCATTGTCAGAGCTACAGATCTCTTTAATACTCAGAGACTAAATGGGCTGCATCTTATTTTTGGTTTTGGGACCTCCCGCCTCCCATTCTACTCTCTTTTCTGCCATTGGGTATTATTTCCACAGTTCATCAGCAAGGAGGGCTGACTAGTGATGCCAGATGCACTGTTCCTTTATTCAACTATACATGTGTGGATGAGGATAAACTTGAAACTCTGAATCAAACTAGGCTGCAATGATAATGTCTCCAAAGTAGGAAAACAAAGAACACATCCACTGGATAATGCTCTGAGCTGCACTCCTCACCAGCATGTTCCTGGAGGCTCAGGCACAGGTCCTCTGGAGCCTGGCTCTCTGGACATAGGTAAGGGGGAGGCCCTAGAGAAAGACCAGTTCAATTAACCATCTCCCCTATGTGCGAGTGGCTGCTGATGGGTGTATGTCCCTGCTATGTACCATCAATACCCATTTCTTCCTTTACTGTTCAGCAATGAGATGGGACATAGTCCAGACCAAGATGCCAGCCCCCTGTTGGTATCTTTAGGAGAGAGAGGCTCCATGTGTTATCAAGCAAATGCTGATGTACATGGAAAAATCACATGGATCGAGATAAAACTGGACACTGAATTTCACTCATTATATCTCACTTCTCTAACTTGGTCCAGGACATTCCAACCTGGATCAGCAGCAGGGGAACTGGGCTCAACAACATCAGCATCAGTGGGTTGCAGCCTGGAGACTCTGGGGAGCATTAGTGATGCCTGATTCAGGGTGGCCAGATCATGGTCATGTAGCCAGTGCACAAACATTTTGTCATCTTTTAAGGAGCCTGAATTTTAGGAGAATTTGCATGTATGAGGAATGAAAAGAAAGTTTATTCTGCCCTCTAAATATTTGCTGAAAATGAATTGACAAAGGACGGATTAATAGGAGAAAAGATATACAAAATGTATTTAACACATAGGAGAGTGATTATCACAATAACCCAGTAAAGTCTAGATGCTTATGCATTCTCCACAGGTGAGAGGAAAGTGGGGAATGTAGGCCACATAGGGAGAGTAAATGACCGAAGAGAAAACAAGTAGGTCCTCAAAAGAATCAATCATAGCTTGTCCGGCTAAATTATCAACTTCCAGTCTCTTATGGTTTAGCTCATGTTGTGTCTTCTGTGGTAGATACACATTTCCAGGGAGAGTTTCTAGGACAATTGGTTTTCTCCTGGATAATCTGCCTTTAGGCAGATAAGTGATATTTAGGAAAAGCCCCTTTATGCATTTGCTGTTTTCCAAATACCTTTGGTTTGGGGTAATCATCATACTAATGCAGCATATTTGAGACTGTGTTTCCTGGATTCCTGCACTTGCAGCCTGCCTCTGATCCTGTTTCTGAACCTAGTATGTTATATGTACTATCTACTGTATTTTTACAATAAAGTATGCAAAGGAAAAAATGTTATTAAGAAAAACCACAAGGATGAGAAAATATATTTACCATTCATTAAGTGGAAATGGATTATCATAAAGATTTTTCCTCCTCATCTTCACATTGAGCAGGTTGAAGAGATGGAAGAATAAGAGAGGTTGGTCTTGCTGTTTCACAGGTGGCAGAGGCGGAAGAAAATCTGAGTATGAGTGGATCTGTAAAGTTCAAACACATGTTTTTCAAGAGTCACCTGCACATACCTTTTTTTCTGGATAGATGTAGCAGCCCCTGTCTGTACCCAGGGCCTTTGCCCTTCGCTGTACCTCTGCTGACTTCCAGTGGTCATCAATGTGTCCTGTGCTCTTTCTGAAGCTGAGGCAGGTAGTGCTGCCTGCATGTATGGCTGGCCAGAGGGCCTGGAATGAGTATCCCTTAGGGAAGTGTTGTGGTTGGATGTTTCCCCCCTAAATCCATCTGATGTAAACTTAATCTCTAGTGTAACAGTATTGGGAGGTGGGTCCTAATGGAAATCATTTAGGTCATGAGGCTCTGCCCACATGAATGGATTAATGCCACTATAAACAGGGCTTATGGGAGTGGGCTCTCTCTCTTCTCTGCTCTTCTGCTGTGCCAGAACATGGTCTTTCTTCTCTCCAGAAAGCTCAGTGTTCAAGGCATCATCTTAAAAGCAAACAAATTGGACCCCTGCTGGTACCCTAATCTTAAACATCCCATCTTCCAATTTGAGAAGATACATTTCGTTTTTTTTTTGTAAGTTATCTAGCCACAGGTGTTCTGTTACAGCAGCACAAAACTCACTAAGACAGACAACTCACAATCACATTCATGGCAAGAGGAGGCACATACCCCAGCTCCCTCCCTTCTCAGGTGGAATAATTCAGAGGCATTTCCTCCCTGTTTCCACTTGGGGTTGAGCTTCAGTCATCCTAAGATTTAGGGGACTTGTTGAGGTGCCTTTTACCATCCATCTACGATTCCCTGCCTCACTTTCCTGCCTCCCTCCCAGTGTAAACTTGTTGCCTGCGCAGAATCCTTGTCACTGGTCAACCTCACTGAGATAGCGGAAAAATCCTTAATGCTGGCAAGGATATATCTCTGGTCTGAATTAATATCATTTCTGTTTTTATCATGTATAGTAATTGTGATGGTTCATATCGAGTGTCAAGTTGATTGGATTGAAAGAGGCAAAGTATTGTTCCTGGGTGTGTCTGTGAGGGTGTTGCCAAAGAAGATTAACGTTTGAGTCAGTGGACTGGGAGAGGCAGACCACCCTCAAACTGGGTGGGCACCATCTAATCAGCTGCCAGTGCAGCTAGGATAAAAGCAGAAAAGCAGGCAGAGGAATGAGGAAGGACTAGATTGGCTAAGTCTTCTGACCTTCATCATTCTACCATGCTGGATGCTTCCTGCCCTCAAACATCACACTCCAAGTTCTTCAGCTTTTGGACTCTTGGAATTACACTGGTGGTCTTCCAGGGGCTTGTCGGCCTTCAGTCACAAACTAAAGGCTGCACTGTTGGCTTCCCTACTTTTGAGGTTTTGAGACTCAAACTTGTTTCCTTCCTCCTCAGCTTGCAGACAGCCTATTGCGGGACTTCACCTTGTGACTGTGTGCCTCAATATTCCTTAATAAACTCCCTTTCATTTGTACATCTATCCTATTAGTCCTTTCCCTCTAGAGAACCCTAATATAGGAAGGGTCAGGAAGCAATTAATTTCCCTTCACCAATCTATTTTAGATTGTCTTTATGTAATGAATTTTTTCTGGGTTAGTAAATTAAAGGAGCCTCTAAAACTAGTTACGCATTGTGATGTCCACATTAAAGGAAGTGGAATAAGTGTCCCTCAGCATTTAAAACCCATAGATTTGAGGGCCCTGAATCTAAGATTTTTTCTAGCTCTCTTGCTTCATAAATATGCCTTGTGACTTTTAATTCTACTTTAGAGAAGGACAATTGTGGGGAAGATATTAATTGTGGGTGAAATGAAGATTGTCTGCATCCCATCCATATCCTAGTATCTAGAACCTATGAATTCTAACTTAAATAGCAAAAATAAATAAATAAATAAATAAATAAGTAAAATAAAATAAAATAAAAAAATCCCAAAACTTAGTGGATGCATCTTACTTAAGGATTAAGGATTTTGAGTTTGGGAGAACCTCCTAGATCATCCAGATGAGAGCAATATAATCACAAAGATCCTCACAATAGGAAGGGAGGAGGGTTGCAGTCAGACAGGAGCTGGGACAATGGAGAGGGATGCTGGAGTGATGGAGGAAGGGGTCACGGAGCCAGGAATGTTGAGGCATCTTGAAGATTACAAAGGAAAGAATCAGATTCTCTCTCCCACAACCTCTAGAAGGAATAGAGCCCTATGTTCTCTTGATATCAGCTCAGTTAGACTTCTCATCTCCAGAACCATAAGATAATAAATTTGCTAGAAGACAGAAAGATTTGGCAATTTAAACAGTAGCAATTGGAAACTAATGCAAGGGGAAGAAATGTCTTTTACCTCTCGGAGTGTGTGGTGTCCTCTGTTCTCCCAAACATTCCATCTTCTTATCATCTGGTGCCAAATTTGACAAGAGATGCAGACCATTTTCTATGAGAACTTGCACCAGGATTCTTCTTAGGTAGAAAATGTCTAGAGTAAACCCTTTGATTAGCTCTTTTCCAATGTGTGTTGGAGAGTTAAGGGATCAGGTCTCACAGCATCTGATAGAAAGAGAAGGGTTTGTTTGTTTGTTTGTGTGTTTGTTTTCGTGTTAGGCAGGCAAGTTAGAACACAACCTGAGAAGGAAGGACTTAGAGAGACTGGAAGGGAAAGAGGAGATGTGAACAGGGTCAGGGAAAAGCAAGATGTGTTCCTGTTCCAAAGTATAAAGCTAAGTCATTTACAGTTTTTAACGACTTTGAGAGGGTTATCTTTAGAAGAGAAAACCACAGAAGGGGCTAGTTTAAGATTAGGGCCAGCCTGGCATGTGACAGAGGCAGCAGGAAGCTGTGGATTCCACACTGTTTTTATGGTCCCTTCTTCCTATTTATAGGCTTTGGGCTGAACTATGGGATGAAAGTGGCCATGTAGAAGGAACATACTGAAGTCAGACAGACCAGGGTTTCAATCCCAGGTCTGACCATGTGACTTTGGGCATTTGCTGACTATGTGACTTTGGGCAAACCAGTCATGAGCTCTCATAACTAGTTCTCTCATATGTGAAATGGAGAACTTTGGAAGTCATAGGGTATTGTGAGAGTTTAACCAAATGATGCACCCTAAAGAGTCTGTGTATGTGTGCCCATAAACACACACACACACACAAATTATATGCACATTTTGTATACCAGTTTCCTTTAAATGCACCCTTGAGTATCTCAGAATAAAGAGGCTATGGAAGATATTATTAACCACATGTCATTTTCAAATCAAATTCTTTAATAGTTATTCTACAACTAACATGTGACTCACTATAGGCAATGGGGTTTCATTTGCATTATTTCCACAATAAAAACTTCCACCAATCCATTCCTGTGTAGCACTAGAAACATAAACAAGATGACAGATGGCTATAACACCTTTAAACCAGATTTCCCCTGAGCTCCATCTGTTTAGTGTACACTCTTGGGTTCCAGAGGCCGTGGCTACAGGTCTGAGTTCTAAGCCCTTTCTTCCCACACCCACAGCTTTCCCTCAGGTCTCACTCTCACCTCCTGCATGCTGGGAATCCAGACCCACCATCCTGCTACTCTCCTGGGAATCCAGCACTAACTACCTGGAAGTTTTGCTAAGTAAACTTTGCAAATGCAACCTCTGACAGAGACCTGGCTGAGGCAGCCAGCAGCTCCCCATAAGAAAACCACTGAGAAGGGAGGAAACTTGCAGAACCATGTTGGTGTTGAGGAGATGCACAGTGTCACCAGGTTTTAGCTTTTCAAAGGGTTCCTGTCTCTTTCTTGGCAATAATTCATGACCTTGGAAGAGGGAGAATTAAGGAGAACAAAGAGGTGTTTCATGCTTAGGATATAAAAGGAGAAATGGAGATAACAAAAGAGCAGAATTGATGAACTCTTTGACATTGTTTGGGTTTCTCTCACCATGCGCATAGCAGGACAAAGGTGCCAGGGGAGAACATCACTTACCATGTTTCCTGCCCTTCATGCCTCAGACTCATACAAGCACACACACTTATGATAATATGTTTCTTCTTCTGAAGCAGAAGTCTGTGGCTTAGCCAGGATCTTTCTCTTAAGTGTCGTTTATAGATAAGTTGGAATAATTTTAGAAACAAGTCAAAGAAATAATAGCAATGGTTTAAGCAATGACAAGAAGTCTGAAGGTTGGAGCACTTAAGGTTGGTGCAACAGCTTGGTGACAGCTGAAAGGCCTCGGATTCTTACTCCATTTTTGCTTTGCACCTGCATCATCACTGGCTTTTCACTGTTGTTGTAAATGCCCTATGGTCTCAAGAGGATTGCAGCAGCTCTAAGCATCATATCCTCTCTTAACTGTTACAGGAAGCAACGCAAAGCAAAGCTCTTCATTTTCTCTCCTTTTCTGAGGTAGAACCAGTTTCCCATGATCCCTGTCCACTCCACTGACATTATCATTTTGGAGCTGATCACATGTGTCCTTAATCCCTGCTCCTATCCTGGACTGGGAGAAACTTATCACCCTCACCATGTACGGCAGGACACAGTTGGTTCCCTATGCACCAAAGGAAGAAGGGGATGACTGCTGCATAGCTGCCAAGAGCTTTGTCACATTTTAAATTTCACTGTGCTTCTGAGTTAAGTTGTATGGGGAGGAGAATATATGAACACCTTGATCTGATACAGTTGGAAGAAGCCAGGATGAGGATGAAAATGAAATCAAATTTCTGATTTCTCATATGACATCTTTAGCTTTAAGAACTGTGTAAATGTGACCTGTGCATTTAGCATCAGGACAGGCTTTCAGTTATGGGAATAAATGAGAAGAGATTTGGAACAGGGTCCTCAACCCAGGACTAAGGTGAGGCTTGCACTACGTGAGATTGCCGGGCTCTGGCCTGGGCTGTGGAGGAAGTAGCTGCTCTCCTGAGCCATGGGGCTGAGGACCTGGGAAGAACCAAAGATCCTGCCCACAGAGCTGCCTGACCGGGTTTCAGGGAAGGAAACTGCTCACACTCCCATGGGCGCTGCATTGAGCATAGAGTCCACTGCCAGTGTGAAAGTCTCAGGTACATGACCCTTAGGGCTGGGGCTGGGCTCCTGGAGCCGGCTACTCTCAGCTCTGTCCTCACTGGTTCTGAGTGGCTGGGACCCGGCTGGAGCCAAAGAGGGAGGAACAGCAAATGTCCCTAGAGTCTTTACTCAGCCAGGCTCTGTTCTGGTTATAAAGAAAATGAGCAGATGCTAAATAAACAAACATAAAATTACATGCATAAGTATATATTTGTAATATAACATATTACATATACATATAATATTTTAGATATAAGTTATATTTATATATTTGGATATACTATGCATCTATATTAGGAATAAGTATAATATGCACATTTATATGTTAATAGATATAACTTTAATTGTTGGTGTAAGATATGATTTTTAAACCTTGATAAATTGAGCACAAACATTTAAAACCAGCAATAGTTGCACCGCCCCCTGACCCCTTCCTCACTACAGAGCCTGAGGGTCAGGAAGCTGAGGACCCAACTTACATCCATCCTGGGCTGAGTGGTACCTCCTCACCCATGGCTAAGGACACTGACTGTCCTGAGGGGGTCTGGGGTATCACAGAGCCGCAGGTGCTGGGGAGATGGGCAGTGGGTCTAGGCCCCAACTGGAGGGACTTTTTTCCCCAGAGCTCAGGGTGGGCAGGTCCTCCCCTGGTGGACTTCGTGAGACAAAGCAGCACACGTGGCCCAGTGGCTGTTTGGTAACAGGAAGAAACCACTCCAGGGACCATTGGCAGCCTCCCCTCTGACGGGTCAGTCCATATCAGGTGGTGTTTGAGGATTCAGCCAAGGCGGTGGGGAGGACAAGGCTGGGCTTCCAATCTCAGAGCACAGAGCACAGAGGGAATTTTCCACAACTCAGTGCAGTGGCAGCCCCTCCCATGTAACCTAGATCATACATGAGACCTCATTTTAGCCCTAAAATATCCCTGTTGGTTTTCCTAATATTTCTAAGACCAGGCTTAGTTCTGGTGTTTACTGTGGGGTTTGTCTGCCATCTAATGGCTGGTTTGTGACTTAGCATCTTATAGGATTTTAGATGCTGAGTCCCAGTCAATCTTGACTGTGAGTCTTTTCATGGCTATTGATGAAGCAGATCCTGTTACATCCATCAGTAGGCCAGATCCTATAAAGAACACAGAATGATACCTCTCGTGGATAAACCAGTCCCAAAGTTGAGGACAAAGGATATCCAGAAAAGATGTTGCTCCCAAAACGATTAGCAATTAGGTTCTGAAATCCATGTGAAATGCTGAAAAGGTAGTTTTGGAAGAGAGAGGAAGGGCTGTGACAGACCCGGGCACAATGGCAGGGGCTGGGGTGGAAATCCAAGGGTCTCTTTTCTGGATCTGTCAGCCCAGGCTCATTCCCGTTATGCTGGAATCTCTTCCAGAGCAGATCTGAGGACCACAGTGGTTGCGCCAGCTGGAGAGCTTTTGAGGACTCCCAGTTTTCCAGACTAACAGCTGGTGAGATTTATGCTCCGAGCTATAACACAGTGAGGGAACACTGGTCAACATTTAGGGCAGTGCTAAGCAAAATAATTTTCTAAGACAATAAAAATGTCTATATTTATGCTGTACAACAGGGTAGCCATTAGTCATATGTGGCTACTGAACACTTGAAATGTAGCTAACGTAACTGAGAAAACATGCTTTTAATTCTTAATTAATTCTAATTCACATTATTTGTGGCTGGGCACTGCTAGCGTTTACCATGTGAGAGGATACAGTTTTAGACAATAATAATCAGCAATGTCATCAGCATAACCAAGCTGCTAAAAGTTAAGCAAGCGTCTGCCCCAGGACCACTGTGCCAAGCTGGGGTGGACCATGGCCAATGTAGACAGAGCGCATGGGTGGATCTCAGGAAACTTCCCTGGATTTCTCTGCTTCTAGGCTGGTGATAGAAACTCTCTCTCTTAGAAGCTGGAGACTGGGGCCCACAGTGTTGCCACAGGAATCTGAGGCGGAAACAAAACACAAATCTTCCCCAGTGTTAATGATGTCTCACTCTACCAGCCTCACAGAGACTTGTGTTGGCTGATCAAGTGGGAGGTGAACACTGGGCTTGCTGAGCAATGATCTGTATCTCAGCACAGGACATAAGAACCCTGTCACATGGAGCTCCATAGCTGAAGCCAGGACCCAAGGGCCAGAGCCCCACGTCCTGTGTTTCCTCTGCCTCAGGTGATCCCATCCTAGAGGCAGCAACCAACACATTGACAAGGCTCGAGTGACAGGGAGGGGCTTTGTGGAACCTACAGACTTACAACAAGGATGCAAAACTGAACTTCCAGCTTCCGAGCCAGGGAACATTCCACGTTATGGGTGTGACCCAGGTCACGGTGTTTGATGAAAGATATTAGTATAAATTTTCTCCTGAAAGGAATAAAATCACAGAAGGCATCTTATTATTATAGTACTGGTTGGCTTTTTCAATGCGCAATGGTTTATCTGAAATCTCCCAATCCCTCCCCTTCCCGTGATGATCCCATGGTCTTCGCTGTTCCTATGGACACTCGGCTGCCTCCTCACCACTCAGATACATCTTCAGTATGACCCCGAGACCTTCCCTGGTCAGCACAAATAAATGGCCTCAACCTCCAGATGCCACATGCCACTGCCTGAATTTTATACAATTGATCAGCTACTGAAATGATTCTTTTCTCTTTCATTGTGTAGGTATTGTTCTCTGAATGGCTCATTTCCCCACTGAATATCAGTACTTGGGATCAAAAATTGTCTTATTTACTCACATGCTCCTAACCGTCACTTGATGGCTTTTAATTGTTCCTGAAAACTCTGATATTATGTTTAACATCCATTAAATGCAAAAATATGTTTCTTTTTTATTGAAGAAAATATCATGGCTTCCCCTCAGCTAAAGACAATTATTACTTTTATAGTTGAAAATTTATAGGAGTAACAAGCATCATCTTGAAATTAGATAAACTTGGTTTGCATGTAAGATGTACAGTAGGAGGAAGAGAGGCCCTCACAGTGGGAGGGGTTTGAGGGAGAGGGTCAGGATGTCTGTCCCTGCAAGGTGAGGGAGGGTGTGATGAGTGATCTCAGGCAAGCATCCAATATCAGGACTAGATATGACTATGAGTAAATCCCATTTCCATTGGCTTTGATACCAGAAGGAAGTACTGATGGGGAAGCTTTGGGAATATTCATAGGATGAGTGGAATACAGATTGGAAACAGCATGTTTCTAAACGCATACAAACAGCTCACAGACATTCAAACGAAAGCATCTTATAAAATGTTACCTTTTCCTCACCTTTTCTTGCCATTTGGGTTTAACCAATCATGGCACACAATTTGAGTTTCTCTACACGAGGCTCTGCAACTTGAAACTACCCTATGAAAGAATTGGTGACTGTCTGTCTGATACCATAATGTAGAAATAAAATGTCTTGTATCATTGCTCTTTGGTATAAAATATATGTGATAAAAAATTATTGAAAATCGATATAACTTTTTGTGATAAAATGTGGTGAAAGTCACTCACAAAATGTCACCAAATCTGATATGTCTGTTTTCTCAATGACTACATTGTATGTCAAAAATTATTTTTGAATGAGTGGCTTGTGTGCACAGGAAACAAAGTAAAACAAATAAACTGAGTAGCTCTTGGTATTAAAAAATTCGAGGAGCAGGATACTGGTCCTATAATCAAGAATGGTGAAATATTTTTTTTAAAAAAAGAAATTTCGAACTGCAGTTTGGATTTTGGAGGTGGATGAAAGAGGACATATGCAATACTTCTGATTCACAGAAAAGAATATTTACTCTGAGGGTGGAGGATTACCGCCCTGTATTTCATATGTCAGGGTAAGATATAAAATAAAATGTTCACTGAGTTTTTCTACCTCATCTGAGCTCCCAAACTTCTTTCTCTTACTCGTTAATACCATGGTACACTCAACTTTTGGTCAAGTTGCTCTTATTAGGGCAACTTTATTTCAACTTCCTTGGGCCTGGAATCTTGTTCTGCTCCCAAGACTGGCAACAAAGGGCTCTGTATCCTTCTGGTTTTTGATTCCAGGTAAAAGTTCTTTTCGGAAAAGTCTCCTTTTCAAAAGCCCTAGAGAAATGTCTATAGTTATGTTTTCCATGGACCAGTTTTCAGAAATCAAAACCCAAATATTCAGCATTTTCTGAATTCTCAGTTGAATGCTGCACTGGTGAAAGTGAACCTTAATGTTAATCTGACTTAATAAACATCATGCTTCAGGGGGCTGCTTTGGAAATAGAATTTGTCACACCTGTGAACCCACAACAACTGAAACCTCAATCCCCGGGATCTTCTGTCATTATAACTCTAGACCATCACCTGTTTGTTTCCTAATCTTTACCCTTTAAAACACTTTTGCTATAAATGAGAAACTGTAGCCCTGAAGAGAAATCCAAAGTTTGTACTGACTTGTAAAAGATAGTTTATGGAAAGAAAAGGGAGAGGTGACCTTCAACAACTGTCCATGTAGTTTGAAAGTAAATATGGGTAAAGATGAAAGTATGTCACTGTGTTTTTAATTTCCATTTTCCTGATAATCAGTGATGTGGAGCATTTTTCTATGTATTTGTTGGCTGTTTGTATATCTTCTTTTGAGAATTGTCTATTCATATTCTTTGCCCACTTTTTGGTGGGATTATTTGTTTTTTTCTTACTGACTTGGAGTTTCTCATAGATTCTGGTTAGTCCTTGGTCAGATGCACAGTTTGTGAATATTTTCTCCCACTCTGTGCGTTGTCTGTTTGCTGATTATTTCTTTGTGTAGAAGCTTTCTAGTTTAGTTAGGTTCCATTTATTTATTTTTTGTTTTTGTTGCATTTCCTTTTGGGGTCTTAGTCATGAATTCTTTCACTAAGTCAACGTCTAGAGGAGTTTTTCCAATGTTATCTTCTAGAATTTTTATGGTTTCAGATCTTAAATTTAAGCCTTTGATTCATCTTGAGCTGATTTTTGTATAAGGTGAGATATGAATATCCGGTTTTATTCTTCTACCTGTGGCTTTGCCGTTTTTCCAGTACCAATTATTGAATAGGGTGTCCTTTCCCCACTGTATGTTATTGTATGCTTTGTTGAAGATCACTTGGCTGTAAGTATTTGGGTTTATTTCTGTGTTCTCTATTCTGTTCCATTGACCTATGTGCCTATTTTTATACTAGTACCATGCTGTTTTAGTAACTATAGCCTTGAAATACCATCTTACTCATGCAAGAATGGCCATAATGAAAATGTCAAAAAATAATAGATATTGGCATGGATGTGGTGAAAAGGAAACACTTTTACACAGCTGGTAGGAATGTAAACTAGTACAGCTACTATGAAAAACTGTATGGAGATTCGTTCAAGAACTGAAAGTAGAAATACCATTCGGTCCAGCAATTCCAGTACTTATTTTACTTATCTACTCAAAGAAAAAAACAGTCATTATATGAAAAAGAAACATGCACATGCATGTTTATTCCAGCACATTTCTCCATTGCAAAAATATGGAACCAACATAAGTGTCAATCAAGCAACAAGTGGACAAAGAAAATGTGGTGTATAGACACCACGAAATACTACTCAGCCATAAAACAGAACAAAATAATGACCTTTTGCAGCAACATGGATGAAGCTGGAGGCTATTATTTTAAGTGAAGTAACTCAGGAATGGAAAACCAGATAACATATGTTCTCATTTATAAGTGGGAGCTAAGCTATGAGGATGCAAAGGCATAAGAATGATATAATGGACTTTGGGGACTGGGGAGGAAGGATAAAAGGGGAAGTGAAGGCTAGAAGACAACATATTGGGTACAGTATACACTGCTCGGGTAACAGGTGCACCAAAATCTCAGACATCACCACCAAATAACTTATCCATGTAACTAAAAACCACCTATACCCCAAAAAACTATTGAAATAAATAAAATAAAGCAATTTATTTTTTAAAAGATGAAAGTATGCAGCAGTGACTCTAGTTTCCTCTCTGCTGGGTGAGTCAGACTTCATTGTATTGGTTAACTCATTGCCCCTGAAGCACCTGCAACGATCAGAAGTATTCTAGGGTATCACCCAGTTTCTCTGTTCAACCAGGCTGAGCTAGTTTTTGTTCTGGGTTGTAACACAGTGTGAGGCAAACTACTACTCTGCTGACAGTAATACGTTGCAGCATCTTCAGCTTCCAGGCTATTGATGGTGAGAGTGAAATCTGTCCCAGATCCACTGCCACTGAACCTTGAGGGGACCCCTGAGATGGACTGGGAAGCATACTTGATGAGGAGCTTTGGAGACTGATCCGGTTTCTGCTGGTACCAGTGTAAGTTACTACCAATGCTCTGACTGGCCTGGCAGGTGATGGTGACTTTCTCCTTTAGAGTCACAGACCGAAAGGCTGGAGACTGAGTCAGCACAATTTCACCCTTGGAGGCTGAAATTATACAGCAAACATTAGTACAACATAAATATGTGTGTATGAAAATCATCTCTAATCTTGCTAGACATGAAGAAAGAATATGCATTACATTTTTTAAATTAGGATTTTAAAATCAAGCGAAAAATCACCTATTGCAGGGCCCCCAGTGAAAGACATTTCAGATTGAAATAATACCTCCACCTAGCTTTGTGGAAATATTCTCACCTGGAACCCAGAGCAGCAGAAACCCAATGAGTTGTGATGGAGACAACATCTTCCTGCCTTGACTTGTCAGTTTTGCTCATGCCACATCCCAGAGAAAGAGCCTCTTTTAAGATACCGAGAGGCAGGGCCTTTTCACGTGTAAGAGGAACGATATATGCAAATTACGGGGATGTCCTATTGGTTTAAATAAACAGAAATCACTATTGCCAGGAGAGCGCCCGCCGACCCCTTCCTTGAGTGTGTGAAGCGCCCTCTGCTGGCGCCTGCGGATGAGCTGCGCTGAGGCTCCGGCAGGGCTTGACCAGATCCAGGGCCCAGCTCCAGAGTGAAGGCAGACTCCGTAGCCATCTGTGGGAGGGTCTGCAGTTATCTGGGGTGAACAGCAGGTCACATCCTAGGTCTCGGCCCAGGGCTATGTTAACTCTCCTGCTCTCTGTCGCAATGTAGGCTGGAAAAGCTTTGTGAACGTTCCACAAAGCATCACCCCATACAACACTGTATTGATGACATCATGGTAATTAGACGGGATGAGCTGGACATTGTAAGAGCTCTGAATTTCTTGTGAAAACACATGTGCTCTACGGGGGGGGGGAATGCATCCCCCAAAACGTCAAGGGCTTGTCACGTTAGTGAAAATGTCAAGGGTTTATAAAAGGGGTATGAGTCGTGCTGCCTCATCCCCTTCAAAGTGAGGAAAAATAATTGCACCTTGTACTTCCAACCACTAGCAATGAAGCCCAGTGCTGGTTAGGCCATCCTAGAGTGTTGACAACGCTTTTCGCACTTAGGTTTACTACACCATCCCATTCATCAGCTAACTTAGGAGGCTGTCTTTCATGAATAAACTCTGAGAAAGAAAAGATTCTGCAGTAAGTTTGAGTTTTAATCCAAATGCCTCTGTCACTTCAGCCATGTGATCCAGCACATTGCCTGGTGCTAGATAATCTATATTAGATGAGGAAACTCTGTAAAACTCCATGCAAGCTCCAGAAAAGAGTCACAGAAAAAAAATCTCTACAGTTCTTGAGCAAGATCCTGAAATGTCCCCAAAATAAACAAACAAACAACTCACTGCTCAAAATGCAGCTCTCAAAATATCACAGGGTCCTTGTAGGCATGTCCTTGAGTAATTGACTGTTTGACTAAAGAATTAAGTGACTAAGCTGCCCTCATAAATTGAGAATGTCACTCTCACCAATTTTAAGGTCAGGTGAAGCTCAGCTTAGGATGCAGATGGTAGTTTAGTAACTGGGTTCAAGTAAATTCAGAAGGCATGCTTCATTTCCATAGACAGATGTTCCAGTTCCTTGTATCATTTTTCTCTCTGACTTTAACACCTCTGCATCAGCTGTCTATGATATCATGGGTTTTCCTGAACAGCTAATGCAGAGAGAGAATACAAAAAAGAAAAAGAAAACAAACAAAAACAAAGAAAATCAAAGCCGCAATGAGAACAAGCTGGGCTTCCTCTTGAATGGGTTGGCATCATATATTTGTCCAACTACATGTGGACTGTGTTCACACTATAGCAACGGTCATGGCTGGCTGTCAAATATTACCTTGAGTTATCCTATATCTGAGCAGAGCACATGTTCATCAAATTAGTGTAGATAGAGAAGTGTCTGGAGTCAAGTATACATATGGATTTCTGAATAGCTGGCTGGCCAAGGTCCTGGAAAAGAAGATTATAGCAATGAGCTGGGCATACATTTTGCCCAAATGTGTGAAACTCACAAACCTATTTATCTGTGTGTGTTCTGAAAAGTGCATACAAAATGTAGCCAGTTCTTATCTCCCTCTGTTTTACTTTTCACTGCACCACCTTTGATCCCTGTTATTCATACAGGCAGCCTTTAAGTCACCAGAAATGTGTGCAGACATTATTTTAGCAATTCTATCATTCCATCACTTCCAGGAATCCACTAGTAACTTTCAGCTGGTGTACCACATGGCCCAGCTAGAGCCCTCAGCTTGAACTAGCTTGCTCTGTTCATTTCCTGCAGAATTCATCACATATAGCTGGAAACACTGAAGGATCTTGCTTGACTCTCCAACCCAACTCTAGTCCACTCTCTTTGGCAGCAAGCTGCTAGTTTCTGCTGACATCCTCATTAAAACCCTAAATCTGCAATTCAAGCTGACTGAGTGGAAGGGGAAGGGAGCAATCCCAGGCAAAAGGCTGCAGATATAATTTCTTTCCTTACTCAAAACATTTTCTTTCATTTGTTTTGAATAATATACATTATTAAATGTTTTATACTTTGCCAATTTTCAGAGCGCTGAAATCGATTTGATATTTTTTAGCTTTATACTTAATTTGTCTTTCTCATATATTTTTGCTGAGAGAATTTAACAAACTCTTTGTGACACCATAAAGAGAGATGCCTTCTAAAATGAATTTTAATGAATATGATAGCAACACTGAAAGGACGTAGATATATGTTAAAACATAAGTGATTCTGAAGTAAAGACTTTGAACTCTATACCCACAGTTTAAAGAGAAATCGTGCACTTAACAAGATTATTATTATTAACTCTTGGCAGGGCCCGGTGGCTTATGAATGTAATCCCAGCACGCTGGGAGGCCGAGATGGGTGGATCACCTCAGCTCATGAGTTTGAGACCAGCCTGGCCAAGATGGTGAAACCCCATCTCTACTAAAAATACAAAAAATTAGCCAGGCTTGGTGATGCACACCTGTAGCCTCAGGTTCAGGAAAATTGCCTGAACCTGAGAGGCAGAGGCTGCAGTGAGCCGAGATGGCGCCACTGCACTCCAGCCTGGGCAACAGAGTGAGACTCTGTCAAAAAAAAAAAAAAAAAAAAAAGAAAAGAAAAAGAAAAAGAAAAGCTAAAAAAAAAAAAATATGTATGTAACTCTAATCACTAGATTTCACATTTTCAGGGAATGCACTACAAATCTGTAAAATACCTTATGCATATTCTAGAACTGACCAAGTAAGTGAAAATTCTCTACATTATGGGAGCCAGGATTGTCTTTAACAGATGATTGAAACACAAATATGAAAACATGATGAATCTTGTGAAATTGTTTAATAAGAATCCATGTTCTTTTGTTTTGTTTTAATTATTTTTATTTATATATTTTAATAATATTGAAATGTTTTTAGACTTAAAATTTGCAGAATATAGTAAGATTGTTCTCATGTACTCTTCCACTCTTCTTCTATAATGTCAACATCAAGCATAACTATAGAATAAGTAGTGATACCAGAAAATTAACATAAATGCAAGGCTATTAGTTAAGTAATTTGAAATCCCCTTTGTATTTCACTGATTTTTCCAGTAATCTCCTTCTTTATGCTCCAGAAAAAAATCCAAAATCCTATATTGCATTTAGTTATTGTGTCCTTAATATTTCCCAAATTGTGACAGTTTTTTAGTTTTGTGTTTCATGATTTTGAAACTTTTGAAGTGTGCCAGCAAGTTATTTTGGAGAATCCCTTAACTTGCATTTGTTTGAAATCTTCTACTGACTAGATTCATATCTTTTATTTTTAGCAAAAACAAACAAACAAACAAAAAACCAATGGGACGCATCCTCAGTGCACAGCAGGAATTACAAAATGCCAACATATTCTATTAATGGTGATCAATGAATATGAACAATGAAACCCTTTTTTAAAAAAAAAATTTTATTATACTTTAAGTTGTGGGATACATGTGCAGAACGTGCAGGTTTGTTACATAGGTATACACGTACCATGATGGTTTGCTGCACACATCAACTTGTCATCTACATTAGGTGTTTCTCCTAATGCTTTTCTTCCCCTAGCCCCCCACCCCCAAACAGGCCCCAAAGTGTAATGTTCTCCTCCCTGTGTCCATGTGTTCTCACTAATCAACTCCCACTTATGAGTGAGAACATGCAGTGTTTGGTTCTGCGTTCCTGTGTTAGTTTGTTGAGAATGACGGTTTCCAGCTTCATCCATGTCCCTGCAAAGGACATGAACTCATCCTTTTTTATGGTTGCATAGTATTCCATGGTGTATATGTGCCACATTTTCTTTATCCAGTCTCTCACTGATGGACATTTCAGTCGGTTCCAAGTCATTGCTATTGTGAACAGTGCCGCAATAAACATACGTGTGCATACGTCTTTATAGTAGAATGATCTATGATCCTTTGGCTATATACCCAATAATGGGACTGCTGGGTCAAATGGTATTTCTGGTCCTAGATCCTTGAGCACTTGCCACACTGTCTTTCACAATGGTTGGACTAACTTAGACTCCCACCAACAGTGTAAAAGCATTCTCCAGCATCGTTCTGAGGCCTCTGTTCTGTTCCATTGGTCTATATATCTGTTTTGGTAACAGTACCATGCTGTTTTGGTTACTGTAGCCTTGTAATATAGTTTGAAGCCAGGAAGCATGATGCCTCCAGCTTTGTTCTTTTTGTCTAGGATTGTCTTGGTTATGCAGGCTCTTTTTTAGTTCCATACGAAATTTAAAGTAGTTTTTTCTAATTTTGTGAAGAAGGTCAATGGTAGCTTGTTGGGGATAACTTTGAATCTATAAATTACTTTGTGCAGTATGGCTATTTTTACAATATTGATTCTTCCTATCCATGAGCAAGGAATGTTTTTCCATTTGTTTGAGTCCTCTCTTATTTCCTTGAGTAGTGGTTTGTAGTTCTCCTTGAAGAGATCCTTCACATCCCTTGTAAGTTGTATTACTAGGTTTTTAATTCTCTTTGTAGCAATTGTGAATGGGAGTCACACATGATTTGGCTCTCTGTTTGTATATTATTGGTGTATAGGAATGCTTGTGATTTTTGCACATTGATTTTTGTATCCTGAGATTTTGCTGAAGTTGTTTATCAACTAAAGGAGATTTGGGGCTGAGACGATGGGGTTTTCTAAGTATACAATCATGTCATCTGCAAATAGATACACTTTGACTTCCTCTCTTCCTATTTGAATACTCTTTATTTCGCTCTTTTGCCTGATTGACCTTGCCAGAACTTCCAATATTTTGTTGAATAGGAGGAGTGAGAGACGGCATCCTTGTCTTGTGCCAGTATTTGACAAGAATGCTTCCAGCTTTTGCTCATTCAGTATGATGTTGGCTGTGGGTTTGCAATGAATAGCTCTTCTTATTTTGAGATACGTTCCATCGATACCTAGTTTATTGAGAGTTTTTAACGTGAAGAGGTGTTGAATTTTATCAAAGACCTTTTCTGCATCTATTGAGATAATCATATGGTTTTTGACACTGGTTCTGTTTCTGTGATGGATTACATTTATTGATTTGCGTATGTTAAACCTACCTTGCATCCCAGGGATAAAGCCAACTTGATCGTGGTGAATAAGCTTTTTGATGTGCTGCTGGATTCAGTTTGCTAGTATTTTATTGAGGATTTTCGCATCAATGTTCATCAGGAATATTGGCCTGAAATTTTCCTTCTTGTGTGTGTGTCGCTGCCAGGTTTTGGTAACAGGGTGATGCTGGCCTCATAAAATGAGTTAGGGAGGATTCCCTCTTTTTCTCTTGTGTGGAATAGTCTCAGAAGGAATGGTACCAGCTCCTCTTTATACTTCTGGTAGAATTGGGCTGTGAATCCATCTGGCACTAGACTTTTTTTGGTTGGTAGGCTATTAATTACTTCCTCAATTTCAGACCTTGTTATTGGTCTACTCAGGGATTCAACTTTTTCCTGATTTAGACTTGGGAGAGTTTATCTGTCCAGGAATTTATCCATTTCTTCCAGATTTTCTAGTGTACTTGTGTAGAGCTGTTTATAGTATTCTCTGATGGTAGTTTGTATTTCTGTGGGATCAGTGGTGATACCCCCTTTATCATTTTTTATTGTGTCTATTTCATTCTTCTTTCTTTTCTTCTTTATTATTCTGGTTAGCATTCTGTCTATTTTATTGATCTTCTCAAAAAAAAAAAAAAAAAAAACCAGCTCCTGTCCTGGATTCACTGATTTTTTTGAAGGGTTTTTTGTGTCTCTATCTCCTTCAGTTCTGCTCTGATCTTAGTTCTTGTCTTCTGCTAGCGTTTGAGTTCGTTTGCGCTTGCTTCTCCAGTTCTTTTAATTGTGATGTTAGAGTGTCGATTTTACATCTTTCCTGCTTTCTCCTGTGAGCATTTAGTGCTATAAATTTCCTTCTAAACACTGCTTTTGCTGTGTCCCAAAGATTCTGGTTTCTGAAAGGAGGTCTTGGACAAAGCTAACTAAGCCAGCTGCTTCTATCACTCTTTGTATTTGGTTATTTGCTGACTTTCTGAGAAATAATCTATTCCCATCTAAAACTGTTTTTTTCTTATGTTACGTAGGCTTTAACCCTCTTCACACTTACTGCACAATAGAGAATATTGAACAAATACATGAGTTGGCTTTTAAATGGCAAATGTTACGATGATGGCCATTTACCACTTAAATGTTAATAGCCTGAAAAAAAACAAAACAGAGGAATGAGATTTATTAAAATGTAGTGGTATCAACAAATGAACAGCAGTTACTGAATCGACTGTTTGGGAAAACATAAATTTCTAGCACTTGGAATACCGCAGGAATCAAATGAGTAGGAACAGCTTGCCCTAAGCTACTTCTACTGAGGAAACTGAGATACCATTTGTACCATTTTAGTATGTACACAGTTCAGACACTCTTTCTGGAAATACGAGGTTCTGGTTCTTCAGTTAAAGAATATGTGGTACATATGCATAACAGTTATTTCTAGAAATATGTACTTCTCCAAATTTCTAATTTATTATCTGAAAATTTAATAGAATTTTGTCTTTGGATGGTAATAAAACAAAAATGTTAGAAGAGAATGGAAACTTTTGGGTCTATAGAGAGAGGTTATCAGAGAAGGGCCAATCATACTTTACTGGATACAGTTAATCTGACTGCGGCTTTTGAAGGAAAAGACTTAGAGAAGAAAAGTGTTTGAAGAAGTCATACACGTTTAAAAATATACACACAACTTGAAAACCCTTGCAAGAAAAAATAGATGACTTCACAAAAAGGTGAAGTGACTTTTCAATTTGCCAAATCACACTCATACATATGCTTTTGCTTTCTTTTTTATGCCCTATACCTCTGAGGTATCAGAAGGGCCTGAGTTTGAAACAATTTGTCCCCGTAGAAATCCAGAAAGTAAGAGAATGAACAACATCTTTAGCACAGAGGCACGTCAATCCTGGGAAAAACCTGGGATTTGGTTTTTGAGTTATGGAAGATGGAGTAGAAAAAATGAGAAAAGGTTAAAAAGACAGAATAAAGATTATGTAAGGAAGGACAACAATATGACATTCGAACCTTTCACAGGATAAAGTTATGATAATGAATGTTGAGAAGAAATGCACTGGACACATCTGAGTGGGCATGATTGAAGGTCTGAGCAAGTTAATATAGATCAAGAACAAATCATTAGCATTTTAAGAATTGTGAGCCAGTCAGTGAAAATCCCAACTCAGAAACTAATGTGGCTATAGATGAAACATCCTTGGATTAGAGTTAAGACTGTTTGTCCTAACTCTCTTCTAAATTAGTCGAGTGATAATAATAATGATTATTGCACTGCTAAATGTTATCATAATAGTAACAACAAAATTAATACCAGCATATATTATGATTAGATATTATTCTAAATGCTTTACTTTGTATAAATTGTAAAGAGACCTTTTAGGTAGATTCTACTAATGCCAAAGTTTCACATAAGCAAATTTATTAATGTCACATAATCTATAAGCATTAAAGCTCTGTCTCCAACACAATGGATTTGATTGCAGTGCCTGCCAAGATAACATCTTGACAGTTAGATAAATATTATTGGCTCTAATTCTAGATTGAATGAAGATCCAATTGAAACTTAGAGCAGCATTAATAAAACTGCTTCCTTGATACCTAGAGAAAAGATGAAAAAGCAAAAGATTTTAACTGGTTAAAGGAAAGGAGCAGCCATATATGAAATGAGATTCAAGGGTGTAAACAGAGGTTCTCAGATCTATTAAGGAGAAGAGAACCTGACTCTGGGTTGGTAAGCATTGTACAGAATCAAGTGGTGTGTAGATTAGAGGATCACCCAAGGAGCTGTTCCCTGCCTGCATGGACAGCATCATTGTCTGTCACCTGCATGGACAGCATGATTGCCTGTCTTCAGGGAAATGGTATCGAACCTGGGTGCTGCTCATCTGTGCAGTTGTGGTCATCCCTGCACCTGCATCACTGGGGTTACTTGAGTGTTGCTCTTTGAGGAAGCTTTAGGGCCCTCAGAAAATATCCCTAGGCAGCAAATGAAAGGCATACTTGGGAGATAAAGTTCCAATAACTCTTCATTCCAACCATATTTTCTCATACACCCACAAAAACAACTAGGCTTATTGAGGGTAGAAAAAAAAGAAATGGGACCACACATCTTAATTTAGTCCCTACAAGTCTTGTACCATACACCATTCACTGAATCTAGATAATTCATGAGACAGAAAGACACAGGGATATAATTAGGTGACCTAAGATAGAAATTCTACACTCAGGCTGAGCTAACAGCCTTTTCAGACCTGACCACCTGGGTGAAAGCTGACCAATATAATATTCACACATCCAGTCATACAGATAGATGTATGTTATCAAATCTGATGGCATAAATATAAATATTGAGTCATCCATTTATAAAGACAGGTAGAAGAAAGTAAAACTAAACAATATGAATTAAAATGTGAAATTCACCTCACTTATGGAAAAAGTGCACTTATGGAAATGTGCACTTATCCACTGCTCAAAACTCAGTGCATAATAAAAGTAAGCAGGTATTTTCTTGTTCATAGATGTTCATGATAACAATGATATGGCTGATCAAGGAAGGGCTTAGCAGGGTTGTTCTTCAGCCTTTAGATTGTGTTTCATTTGGGATCAAGGAAGGGCCTAGCCAAGACACAACATTTGTATGGAATGCAGCAAAATGGAACACAATTTTCAAACAAAGCTGACCAGGCAAATGGTAGCCTAATGTTCTCTAAAACAATGAACACAATTTAATTTATTCTTTCACTTCGTTAAGTCCTAAAGTTTCTAAAAACATTTACTGCATTTAATTATCAAAGTATTTGATTCATTGATAAAATAATTGTTTTCCAACTTTTAGATTATTAAAAATGATTTCAAATGTAATTTTGCATTAATTAGAAATAAAGCAGCATGTATTTTTAAGTGGTTTTAATATAAATGGTCTCACTGTGGGGAAAAAAAAATCTTTAGCTGAAGTAAATGTCTTCTAAAACTTGGCTTCTTAAAACATCTGTACATTACCGTTTAACTTGTAGAAGTGCAGATTATCATGCAATAAGGTCTAAAGCACATCTGGTACTTTGCATTTGTACTGTGTTCATAGTGACGCTGAGAATGCCACTCAAATCCAGACAAATTTTAAGTAGCAAAGTGCTTTTATATTAAGGAAAAAGTATGCTACGTGCACCTACAAGTGTTCTTGTTTGTTTTGTCAAAAAATTTTTTTCATTTGTCAAATGATTGTTACGTATTTTAAGCAATTTTGTCATTTTATTTTTTACTTTATGACTTAATAAAATTTTCTTGCAATAATCCCAGACTTTCTAATAATATGTGGAAGCACATTCAAATGTATTCTGAAGCCACCCCATACCTGGAAAATTCTGAGATTTTGGGAAATACTTATCCTACTTGACTGTCAGCTCCTAAAAGCACCTTTTCTAAAACCCATTTAACCCACTATGGTTTCTTGTAGAGTTGCTCAAAGAGAAGCCCTCTCATCATATTTGAAGCTAAGAAGAAGGTGATTCAGTATTCTTTGGTACCTGTAGGCAAACATGTTCACTGAGATGAAGATTGGAGAATCACCTGGTGAGGTGCTGCATCAATTGATCTTCATCTTCGCATCTGGACTTCCAAGACAAAGAAGACCACATGGTTAGACAGCCCATGCCTTTAGGGGCTGATGAACTCTGGCTTCTGGCAGATCTCGAGATTTCCCTGTTTCTAGTATCAGCTTCTCTGACTACCATACCCTCAGTTTTGTATATTCAACTCTAATTCCCTGTATTAAAACAGTAAATTCCCTGTACTTGCAATCTGTAGAGTGGTTTCTCTTTTGATCTATGACCCAGATGGATGTGATAACACAGATTCTTCAGGTATCGTAATTGCTATCCCTTATTAAATCAGGAGAGATAGTGTCATGTCTGTGCTGCTGGGGCTGAGCAGGAAGAAAAAGAGTTAGAATGCAGAGGAGACTTCTGGCCAATTCCACGAAAACCTTTAAACCTTGGCTGAACCTGAGAAACACTCTCAGCAGATGAAGGCCCCAGTGGAAGCACCTGAGGCAGCAATGACTCACATTTCTGCTTCCTGGGGGATTTATCTTATGATTGTAACACTCTAGGATGGCTGCTGTAAGTCTGTAGACAGCAATAAGTTATAAAATCTTCAGGTTGCAGGCTGCTGATGGTGAGAGTAAAATGTGTCCCAGATCTACTGCTACTGAACCGTGATGGGACCCCAGATTGCAAACTGGGTGCAGCATAGATCAGGAGCTGAGGAGGATTCCCTAGTTTCTGGTGATACTAGCTTAAATAATTGCAAATGCCCTGACTTGCCCAGCAAGTGATGGTGACTCTGTCTCCTAAAGATGTAGTCAGGGAGGATGGAGACTGAGTCATCTGGAAATCACATCTGACTCCTGGGACATAAAAACCAATATACACACAACTATTTATAAGATGATTTCCCTGAATGGTCAGGCTGTATACTGAGCACACTGGCTAAGTAAACTCCTAGCGTTCTCCTTCCTTACGTGGGAGCCAGAGCAGCAGCAGCCCCAGGAGCTGAGCGGGAGCCCTCATGTCCATGCAGTGTCCTGACTGGGACTGAGTCCTGCGCAGAGTGTGATCAGCCTATTAATAAGTCTTTAGGGCAGGAGGTTGTGCTCCGGGAACATGCAAATCAGCAGGGGATGGAGCAAGCTGGGCACAGCTGCAGGACTGGTTCATGGAGAAGTATCTTAGTTCCAGATAAAAGTTAATAAATATTCATACTCTTATGTTTCACATTTTCAACTTGGCCCAGGGCATCCCAGCCTAATTCAGTAGCAAGGATGTGAATTGTTTTTCTTTTTACTCCCATAAGAACAGTAACATAAAACTCTGTGCATGCTCTAGTCTTGGAGGAGAATGTGTGCCAAGAACAAGTGTAAAGAACAACTGGGGAAAGGGAGAAAGGCAATGTGTTAACACCACCAAATATTCTCCTGTTAAATATATGCTAGTAACTGCTAAGCCAAACAATACGAAAAATGTATCAGTGCTAAGTTACCTTTCCCTTCCTCCTTCCTCCTGTCTCCTGGCTCAGAAGGCACTTGCATCTTCTATAGGTTCTGCCCATGCTAAGGCTACGACTCCTGAAGTGCTCTTATGTGTGATGCCTGAGGTGTAGCTTCATACTAATTCCCTGAGTTCACCAACATCTTCCTCTTACATAGATTTAGAGAATATATCCTGTCTACTACTCAGTGAAGGAACTAATTTGGGCAGCTGGGACAATGCAAGTTGTGAGGCTTTTGTTTGGGGCTGAACCTTTGTAGGAGGATATTGTAGAGTGTGGTGGAAGTAGTAATCGCCAACATCCTCAGCCTCCACCCTACTGATTTTAAGCATAAAACCTGTCCCTGACCTGCAACCACTGCAAACTCATGGTTAAGTGGTGCATCACACATGGCTGTAAGTCTTTAGTGACTCAATTGTTAGTGAAGTTCTTATCCAAATGTATTTCCAGGTCATATCACAAATGCCTATTTAACCATAGGATATAGGCTAGCTTCCAAAGGTTGAAACTAGTCCTATGACATATCTGGGGATGATTGGTCTACTCTCTCCTCCCATTGAGGAGAACTTGTCTGGGAAGGCAGAAAACTGATTGGAAGTCCTATAGATCAGGAGCTGTGGAGACTGGCCTGGCTTCTGCAGGCACCAATACAAATAGGTGTATCCATTACCATGTAAAAGGTTCTGACTAGACCTGCAGGAGATGGAGGCCGGCTCTCCATTGGTGACGGGCAGAGAGAGCGGAGTCTGGGTCATCACAATATTCCCACTGGATCCTAAAGTAATATGAAAAAGAAGTACAAGGTTATGTAAATCATGAGACATTATCATAATTTCTCTACAGTGATATCTTTAATGCTAAAAAATTGTATTGCGGTGTGTGTGTTGGGGGGTGGTTGTAATTTTGATTCACGCACCAAAAAAATTCAATTAAAAAAAAGAGACATTTTGAAGGCCCAAGCTGCCCTATGGAAGTCACTTACACCACCCTCCTCTTTCCAAGTCAGAGTCTGCACCAGAGCTTGGGTCCTTGCTTTTTCTGGAATCTTCCTCACTCTTTCACATGTAAAAGTGCCCCCACACATTCTATCCTGGAGCACAAGACACATGCATCTAACACATGGACCGAACACACATGGGAGGCAGTGGGACCCCAGAGCTCACCCTCCCACCCCGTTCTCCTCCCTCATCTCCTCTGTCCTTACCGGGAGCCCAAAGCATTAGCAGCCCCAGGAGCTGAGCAGGGAACCTCACTGTGAGAAGATGAACTGAAGAGTCAAGGCAAGGTTACAGCTGAGCTTTTCTCCCAGACTCACAGGGGAAGGTCTTTCCTAAGGGACAATATGCACATCCCCTGTGCATATTGTCTGCAGTGGTGTGGAAAGAGACAATGTACAGTATGCTTAATTCTAAAATGTATCTTTGTCTTCAGTATTAACATGCCGCATCATGGCCTGAAACATGCAAACAAAATGAACCAGTAGCCAAACTAGTTACTACCTACTACACATATATACTAAGTGTTAGTAAGAGTTCAAAAAATATTCTCCATTAGTTCCAGATTTGAAAGAAAGAAAAGTCCAAATAGTATTATCAGAAAAGATTATTATGTGGTGTACACGTTTGAGACTCCTGTGAGCTTTGATTTGCTCAACAGCCAAATTCATGCCTTGCCGGCAGCTTTCCGTTCTCCTGATGGTTGGTGACAGTGAGGGTCACTCAGCAAAGGGAGAAAGAAGTGCTCTGAAAGTCATCAGTGGCAGCACGTGAGGTCAGGCTACACTAGGGTCCCCTCCCAGTGACGTGACTAAGTGTCCCTGCATTCATGACAGCAGTAGGGAACTTTAGTGGCAGTTCCAGGGAGGACATGACAGCCACTTCCTGGAGAGTCTGTGGGATGTCAGTGCACTAATTGGAGAGAAAGGGGAGAGGCTCTAGGAGTTGTCCTGGAGGGCTTTGACCCCTGTTTACACAGAGGAGGAGCCAGTGTTTGTGACTGAAACCTCATGGCCTCTTCCTGAAGGCTCTCCAGCCATCTCTAACTGAGCCCACCTGGTGTGGACATGTCCCCTGGGTACCCCAGCTGCTCCTGCTGCATTGAGAGACTGAGTCTCCTTGAGGTTTGTATGTGGGGCCATCACACAACGCAGGGTCCCAGTGAGTGTCTTGCTAACCGTCGTACGTGCAGTATCTCCAGACCCCACAGAAGGGATTGTGAATATGTAATCATTAGAATTTTGGCTGGATGTGTGTCTCCACTTTGGAATATGTGCAGAAAAATACTTTGAAGGTTTGTCATTCTTTGCCTATGTTACAAATGTCTTGCCATAATCCATTTTATTCTGGATTTCTCTCCTTAAAAATTGAATTTTATCTTCCTTCAACACAGAATACATTGTTTTGGAATACACAGTCACTTCTAATGTGGTTTACTTCCTTAACAAGGAAAAAGAATATCTTGTCCTGCTGATTCAAATGCCTCTTTACTTTGATCATATTATGTCATGATTACTTTATAAATACTTTTAGGGCATTATTTTAAGTGTCATCTCTGCAAGCTATATATTTTCTATACAATTACTACTAGAAGATAGGAATGAGGTTCGTTTTCATGTAATGACTACATTGTGTGAAAGTAGTGCATGTACTTATATGTTGAAAACCATTTATTATTTTCATGACAATTGAACACCAAAATTGTAATTTCTAAAACATTATTTAGTTGAAAAAGTTATCTCCACTCCCATTACAATAATATTGTGGTTAAAAGCCTTAAAGTAACCACAGCAAAAGGTACAAAAAATACAAAAGTTATAAAATTATAACATCAGAGAACAGTGGACAGAATGAGGCCTAGGTAATCTAAAATTCCAGAGTGAGGAAAAGCTTTCTAATTGAGCTGATGCTTACCTGACTTTTTGTTCCCCTGCCGTATTTGCCAATTTGACATTTGGACCCAAGTTCTGCTTTGGCACAGGCAGAGAAACCCATCTGTGAAAGGAGAATCTGGCTGTGCCTCTTTCATTGCACAAGGCAGCCTCTACTCACAGACAGTATTTTCCATGGAACAGGGGCTGTGGTTTCATGACATGTGCAGTCTATGGGTGCTCGTCTAGAAAAGTAGAAACTCCCCATACAGAGGTCTCATGTAGCTTTTGTTGTTGATAAATTCTGCTCATACCATTCACAGTACATGTCTGAATCACAGATATATTGGTCATCATTGCCACAGCTCCCCAGTTGATGTAGGCTCTATTGGGACTTCAGGTTAGCGTGTCACTGCATGATTCGTGTTCTCAAACCCAACCACATGGCGTCTGCTCATTATTTTAGTTCAACTGTGATTAAGTCACATAACCTCAGGTCTATTTGCACAGGAACCTCAATAAACATTTGATGATTGCAGAACTACAAGATCATTCTTTTTTTTTTTTTTTTTTTTTTTTTTTTTTTTTT